>NC_143559.1:10047500-10247500 GCF_054136105.1 Typopeltis vanoorti | reverse complement strand
ATTCTGGATGTCTGGGTATTTTCCGAGATGACTTTAATGTCAACTTGAAAATTTTGATTCTATGGATAGCTGGATTACAAAGGGTCGAGCTTCATGGATAGGAAGGTGAAGACGTTTGAGTAGTTTTCAGTGGAGAGCGATAAGTACAGAAGATGAATTCCTTTTGACTATTTTCTACCGCCATTCTGTCACTGCTTGTTTAATGTAACAGTCTTTTAAAATAGTTACTGGATACCCTTTTCAAACATCACTGACCAATATGGACGTGATACAAAAGTTTTGCTATAAGTAATGATGTTATATATATATATATTGGACGTCAGCCTAATTCCAGATAACCCTCGCTACTATCTTAATACCCTTGATCTTTCTTTTTTTTTTAACCAATTCTCCTTCCTTAGAGGTCACTCTCCTCTAGGTAACTCAGAGATAATCTTGTGCAAGTTTCCTCTCACACAGAACGCCATTCCCGACGTCATGTCTTTTGGCACCATAAAGGTACCGAGTGGGACGACCTCCGGAACTTTTATTCTTCCTTTCCATAGGCTGACTATTGCTTATACTTTTCTGACCCAAACACCTACTCTTAACTAGTCAGTCACTGAAATTATCCTCGCTAGCATGAAGGCTGTCATCCCTATTCTATCCAAAATTCTCGTCCATTTTCCAAGTCCTGGCTCAACTGAATATGTATCAACGTAGTTGAAGAAAAAAAACAAAAAAAAACACTCAGCTTACTAAGGTGGAGGATGTCAACAAGAAATTCAGTTTCATACTTACCGTTCGCTGAAGTACGCAATAAATCCAAAACAGTCATAAGCAAATCCAAATCTCACTTGAAATCTATCTAAAACCTTTATGAATACTGTATTATCGCCTCTGTCTAGACCCGGGGTCGGGAACCGGCGGCTCTTGACTGAACAAAGTGGGCCTCGTTTATATTGAATTAAAAGATACATAATTAATACAAACAACTAAATATTGTTTTTCGATACGGCCTGTTCGTGACGCTCGATACTATGCATGTGACGGTGTTACGCATGAAATTTTATGACATGAACAACTATCAACTACGTTACATTTGAAATACCGCTAAATATTAACCCTGCCTAAGGTAACTAGCGCCACGGCGAAATTTTGAACTAATTGATCAGATGTCCTGTCAAACACCACGATTTTTAGATGCATACGGACTTTAACTGTCAAAATAAATATTCCGTTAGTTAACTTATTTATTGCGGTACTAAACTGGTGTTTAATTTAGTGTCAGGTAATGTTATGCACAAATTGATTTTTATTATGTTATTATGTTGTTGAATTTGTGTTTTTACTTGCAGGTACATTTCTGATAATAACACTCCTAATATGAGTTCAAGAAAAATAAAAATAATCGAAGAAAACACAGGATTCAATAAAATGCGGATAGAAAAATTTGCATTTATAGAAGTAAATGGAAATCCGCAATGTTTAATTTGCCATCTACGACTTCAAAATAACAAATCAAGTAAGGTCGAACGACATTTTCCAGGAAACATTTAGACCTCAGTAAAAAATATCCTGAGGGTGATAATAGAAAAAAAAGCTATTGAAGAATTACAAAAGAAAACAAATTTCTTTGCTTCAGCAAAGAAATTTGTCAACTTGGACGAAATCTTTGTCGAATACTACTGAAGCAAATTTCTTTGTTATCCCTGGAAATTGCAAAAGCAGGAAAACCTTTTCCAGATGGTGAATTTCTAAAAAATTGCGTGTATAATGTCTCTGAAATTCTATTTAAGAATATGAAAAATAAGGACGAGATACGTAAAAAAATTAAAGATTTACCTCTTTCGGCTAGAACTGTCAAGGAACGGATTGTAACAATTTCTGCAGAAGTTTCAGATATGCAAATTATGGATATTAATTCTGCCAATTTTATATCTATTGAGGTTGATGAATCAAATGATATTTCCGAAATAGCACAATGCTGCGTGATGGTTAAATATATCACATCTTCCGGTATTCGAGAAGAACTTCTTGATCTGCTAACACTTAAGGGACACACTACAGGTCAAGATATTTCAGAAAACCTTCTAACAAGTTTACAGAATAAAAATATAAATATTAATAATATAGTATGCATTGCGACCGATGGCGCGCCGTCTATGATTGCGAAAAATAAGGGGTTTGTCAAATTATTCTCCACTCGTATTCCACATGGAGTTATTTCATTTCATTGCATTTTGCATCAAGAAACTTTAGTTGAAAATTCTTTGGGATTATTACCACAACTAAAAATAGTGATCTTTGTTGTTGTGCCAATGATCAATTTCATCCGATTTCAGGCGCTGAATCACAAACTTTTTGACACATTTTTAGAGGAACGAGGTTGTCAACATAAAGATTTAGTGATATTTACATCTGTACGATGGTTATCAAGAGGAAAAGCATTAAAACGTTTTTTTCAGTGCTTAAAAGAAGTAATAGTTTTCTTAACCACTAAAAATTATAACGTAAATCATGTGGAACTTCTCAGTAATCCCGAATGGATACAAAAGTTTTGTTTTTGCTAGATATGACAGAACATTTTAATAAGCTAAATTTGAAGTTGCAAGGGAAGGGAAACACGGCCTTACAATTACTAGAGGAAGTCCTTACCTTTGAACAGAAACTAAGAGTGTTTTTCGAAAATGTCACTGAAGAAAAATTTATATATTTTGAAAATCTAAAAAATTATAGATTGAATTTAAATCAAGAAAAAGTTGATTGAAAAATATTCGCTGAAATGATTACTGTAATTTTAGATTCATCTACGAGCAGATTTCTGGATTTTAAAAAACATCAGGAGATGATGAAATTTATATTGCATCCGTTAAATTGCAATTTTAAATTAATAGATATTAAGCTTTTCCCGGAATATCAATTGCAGAACTACAAATGGAGCTTCTGGAAATTCAGCATAAAAGCATCTGGGTGCAAAAACTTCAGGAAATGGTAGCACAAAGTGAAGAAAATGAGGAAACTATAGAAGATACACCACAGGAAATTATATTTAAATGTTGGAATTCTTTCCCAATTAATTATTCAAATGCCACTCGACTTGCTTTTGGGTTTTGACTCTTTTCGGTTCAACGTACAATTGCGAACAATTTTTCTCTTCAATGAATTACATTAAAAATAAGGTATGGGAACAAATTGACTGATTAAAGTTTGAAAGCCGAATTACTATTAAAGTGCACGACATACAATTCCAGATTTAAGTAAATTGGCTGAGAAGATGCAAAATCAAAAGTCTCATTAGTGAATTTTAAATTACAACAATCAAATATCTATTAAAATACAGAATATTGTATTTTTGTTCGGACTAATTCTTTTTGCAATATAAATTCTGACTTTTTTTGCAATATTATTCTTACTTAAACATGTTTTGTGATTAAAAACTTAATGTTGTTTTATTTATTTTATGTTTGCATATAAAAATTTTATATGCAAACATAAAAGTGGTATTTGATATCTGGAAGTACTGAATTAAAAACCAATTTATCTAAGTTTGAACTAACTGAAACTTTGAGTCACCAGGAAAAATCAAATTGAAATTGCGGCTCCCAAATTTTTTTTTAAGTAATTTTTTTGGTGGAATGGTTCTTTGGTTCAAAAAGGTTCCCGACCCCTGGTCTAGACTCTAGAGCAGCGCTTCCCAAACTGTGGGCTGCAGCCTCCTTGGGGCCGTAGGTTTTGTTGAGGGGGGCAGTGAAATAATGAAAAGAAATTTAAAATGTTTTAAGACTAAGTAGATTTTTTTATCTTAAAAGAAACGTATTTAATTTTTAATATTTCTTTCTTGTTATTTTTTATATTTTAATGAAAAAAAAAATCACACATTGGTGAGAGTTCGCAAATTTTGTTTCCTGCATATTTCGGCGCTTAATGAATATTAATAATTATATGCTTATTCATATAAGTTTCATTTCAAAGCAGAAATCTAAGAATTGCAGTTTCAAATATTTCTCCTGATACTGACTTTTTGTGTTGGAGTATTGAAACACATCCATCACATTAAATTGTTATTAAACTTCTTTTATGTTTTTAATTCTTTCTTTATTACTAATCGTTTTACTTTTCATGTGCTTGTACTGTAAATATACAATAACAGTATATCTATCTAGATAAAAATATGAGATAATGTGTCATGTCAAATGTGTTTGTAAGATGCTAAAAATGTAATATTTGTATTTGATTTTTGCAATATTCGCTGTGTATGTTTTGTATTGAATATAAATACAATAAATATTATAATAATATATGTCTATATTACGATTTTTGTTTCGAGGGTGGCGGTGAAATATTTTAATTTTTCCAAAGGGACATCTGGAAAAAGCATATGACAAGGAGTGCTAAGAGAAAAGCTGTTCAGAAGTAGAAGAACATGAAGAAGCGCGCAGTATTTCCACTCTTATTCATCATCTGCGTGGATCATGTTATAAATGAAACTGCATTAAACTTGATATCGGAATCTGAGATATCAAACTTAGCTCTTTGTCCACGTAGGTGATGTTATACTTTTAAACAAATCCAATACGTATCCAGGATTCTTTAACCAAACTGAATAATAGCTGTAACAAATTTAACACGAAAAATGAGCAGTACAAAGACTTTGGTCTTTGTATACTGCTCATTTTTCATATTCATTCCTATGAACATAGGAATGAATATGGAAGATATGGAACAAGTAAAATATTTCAGCTATTTAGGGACAATTTTTAGTGAAGAAGGCAAATTAAATTTGGAAATAGTCAACAGAAATAAATAACAATGCTAGTACGGGATCCATTTGAATAAATGTTTTTGGAATGATAGAGAAATTTAATTTAAAAAAAAATAACTTGACAGCAATTTATATTCTTGTTTTACTCCTTTGCTACATGAAATCAAATAATAGTATCGAGATGGCAGTTTAAATAATAAGAAAATCAACTAATAATCAAAATGAACAGCATTAAAAAATTAGCAAATTTTTTAATGCTGTTCATTAAAAAATGCACTGCTTATTCACAACATCAAGAATGCAGTTATTCAAGTTTTGCACAAGCGATATCGTTGTTATAAGGATTACAGCCAAGACAACTTAAGATCACGAGTCTTGTGTATTATATCTGCTAACTGTGTGTATTTTTAGGTTAATTATTATTATTATTATTATTATTACGTGACACCTCTAGGGAGTCCAAGGACTCATCGTGGGAGGGCACGCTACTTCTTCTTCTTCTTCTTCGCGTTATTCCCGCTTCCTATGCAGGGTCCGCGTGTTACTTTAGATGCGACTTCTTGTTAGTACTACTCCCAACCGACCCGTCGCCTGGTCTGCCGCTGGGGGGGAGGGGGGGGACATATTTTTGACTGTAGAGGCGTATGTTCACGGGCCCGTTTGCCTGTTTGCGGGATGAAAAACGCCAGATAAACTGGCGGAAAAAACCCTACTGACCGCGCCCAAGACCGGCTAACTTGGCTATGCCTGAGGAAGATCCTCAAATTCCTCATGTCTACAACGGGAATCAAACCTGGGACACTCCTTCTCCAAGCATATGGTTGCGAAGCGCTACTCTACTTCGCTAAATACGACTCATTCTAACCACTACTACTTAATTCTCCAACTATGACACTATTACCACCAACGCCATCTATTGCCCATCATCACCAACAACAGTATTTTTTGTCTGTAAATTGTGTGTGTTCTGAAGGCCGATTTGTCTGTACGCAGGATGAAAAACCCGAGTTTCCGGGAGAAAAAATCCTGCTACCACCGTATGAGATCGGCTAACTCACCTTCAACTGAAAAAGCCAATATAAGGATTCCCCTCGTCACGACGAGAATCGAATCCACGTCTTTTCCAATCGAAGGGCGCAATGTTCCGCTTTTCTTCCAATTGCGCTACGGTGGCTATATAATTTATGTGTTTAGTAGGAGCAAATCCCTTTGAGATATTCAAGCCTGTGTAAACGTTCTTCGCGTATCTGATAAGCTGTTAGCTATTCGAACCCAATTCTTTTAAACGAACCTTTCTCTTAAGAAATCGAAGCTTCCAAAACAGTTTGGAATTATTTCCTCTTCGACCCAATAGTACTTTATATATGAACACTGAGAGATTATCTCAAAAGGGCATAGGGCCAAAAAATTACCTTCAATCTTTGACCTCGAGAACATTGTTTTGGCAATAAAAAAGTAATCATTTAAAAAACGAATCTCCTTACCTAATCTCCTATATGTGGATATGAAATTTAAAAAGAGAAGAATATACGCTCTATGCACTGTATAAAAGAACCGAACTATTTCTAATAAAATGAACATATGAGAAATAGCTAAGTGTTCACAAATAACTTCAAGAAACAGCATGCAGCCCCATTTATAATTTATTTATTTGATTACCTCCCTTTTCGTTCTTGTTGAAAACAAATTATAGAATAAATGAACATTTCATTCATGGCTAGAATATTCAGTTCAGTATTAGGCACGCTCGTGTTGGTTAAATCTCGACTTATTGTACGTAATTCCATGTACAGCGTGCTGCCCACAATAACATTTCAGGTCTCAAATTGTGATAAACTTTGCACATACTTTCTTAAAATTCCAAGGTTTGGAAATTATTAATTAGTTACATAAAATAACTTAGCAAATGAGTTACAATTGTGCAGTTATTTCGTTTAAAAAATGCAAGTATCATGTTTTTTTTTCTAATTTCAGTTATGAACTTTTAACTATTTTCACCGATAAATAAATTTTTATTATAACTATAAACGTAATCCAAGAAATCTTTCTGCCCAGATTATATTTCAACAAATTTAATATTAACTGAAGATTTTTTCCGGCATCACACTGCTCTTCCATTACGCCCTCAGAATACTGTTCCTTCGCATACCCTATATTTATTCATCATTTCAATGAGCCGTTTCTACTTCCGGTTATAACGTTCATATAAACTAAACTGTTTAAAAAGCTGCACTTCTTCGTGTATTTTTTTTTTATACGCCCACATCAGTCCAGGCATTTCCCACAAATAGGTAAGCCCCTTAAATGTGAGAATTAAGTATGTTTAAGAGCCGTTTATCTTCAATTTGTTTTAAGAAAATTACAATGAAACAAAGGTGCCGTAAACTTAATTACTTCTGATTATGGAGTCGCTAAAATTGATGTAAAAAGTATAAAGTCAAATTTTGATTTAGGACAACAGTGATAATCTGACTGGTGTTAATTTCCATACTATTTCTGATTGTCTTCGCGGATATCTTTGACAAAAATAGTACAGTAGATTAGATAAACAGCCTGCTTATCCGATTAGCAGAACAGATAAGCCTATTTTTTTACTGATATTAATTGGTACAGCATCTAAAATTTAACGAAAGGGGATAAATTTAGGTTATCTGGAATTATAACGCGAACAATGAACAAGAAGTCACCAACTTCCTAGAATAACTGGCTTGTCGGCTCTATTTCGATGTAGAGGACAATAACGACTAAAAGAAAACAGATTAAGGAGTAATTGATTGGCTTGAATCTAATTAAACTCCTTTTCCTAAAAAGGATGCCATATCGCCAAGAGCATAACTTAGTTATGACAACGTAAAGTAATCTGTAACTTCCTAAAGAAAACTACAAAATTTCTGTAATCCTCCACTACCCCCTCCCCCCCCCAACAAATTTAATGTTAACTTCTGTAGCATAGATTCCAACGTCGCATCATTGTACGAAACTATATTTTTAAAAATTATTAAAACTGATTCATCAGAATATATTTATTAAATGTGTCAGATCTTAAACGAGCTCGGAATTTGTGACTAAATGTGGCATTTTTAAATCTCCAATTAACGCGAGGCTAAAAATCAGCAAACGCATAGCTTATGTTGCAAACAACCCTAATAGCTTCTAAAGCTAGAAATGCTCTAGGAATCTCCCACGCTAGGATTCGAATAACCAGCTAGTGACAAAGGTTTGCTTATTTGGCCATCAAAACAACCTAGAGGGAGTACAAATGTTGGTAACAAAAATGTTCATTACTGCTATTCATAAACTCCGCCTAGGTGTAAGCGTCTGCCTAGTGTAATCATTGCAACGTAGTTCAGAATGTAAAATTCGTTGCATTTTACATTAACAATCAGTTCGTTAATTTAGGAATGAATTTGTCCCGCCCACAAAAAGTTTACTTTTCGTGTAGATCGAAATGTCTGTAAACCTTACCCTCAGAGATGAAGATGGAAATTTCGCAAATAGTCTCAGGCCTTCATTAAGTAGGGTAGCGGTCTCATACTGGATAATAAAATTACTCTCCCACCTACGGACTTTCAAGTATCCATGTCCGTAGTGGCATTACGACCGTGGTCGTAATGCCACTACAGACTTGGATACTACGGACCACTGTGCAATCGACCAAATAGGTCGGCCTCTTTCACGTGAAAGCAATATTTTTAGTATTCTAACTTTTAGTGATCATTCTGGTAGTTTTGATTTGTCACTTGTTAATTTCTTGTTTTCACGTTCTTGTACACGATGTGACGAATGCTCTTTCACCATAGTGAAACGCAAGATTGCACCTCGTTGAGAAAAACCCTGCCTCCATTTTATCTATATTTATAGATAAATCAGAAGTGTAATCTCATTTTCATAGAGACATCGAAAACCACTTCGCAGCTTTCTTGCACAGGATCCCTTACTATTACTTATTAATTTTACTAAGTGATGACCGCTACAAGACAAACATTATAACGCAATAGGTTATTTAGCTGAAACTAACCCGAGTAGTAATATAAATATAAAACGGTGGTAATGAGCTCTTCACCTACCTCCTTCCCTTTCAGAAACAATACACCGATAAAGTGATCCAGTACTTTCAGTACAGGAAAGAGTGAAATGAAGTGTGGGGGGAATTGGAAATAAGCTTCCACAGTCGCATCCTTAACCTGCTGTCATTAGGCCGTTATCCAAGTACCTGAAGTCACTATTATACTATAACATTAGCTCCCGTTGCCTGAACAAAACTTAATGGAAACCTAATTTTCCTTGCAAGTTTTGCTGAAGTAGCATAATATATTGGCCACTTGGATTGTCATTTTAAATATTCCTCTGGTGTAATTTTCTTTGCAAAGAAGATGAGGGCGATAGCCATAATTTTACACTACTAATTCCCTAATTATTAGGAATTCTTGATAAACTATTAAACTTTTAAGCATTCTTTAAAAAAAATAAGTGATACGCAGCTTAATTTTGATTAATTTACAATCAATCATTTTAAAAGCAGTTCTCATTCTAATTAAACCAATAACCGCGTTACAAGCTGTTTTCGAAGGACAAACTAAAGGGCATTAGTCGTCTGAGCGAAGTAGTACGCTTAATATCTTAAGGTGTCGCTGCGTTCTGGTGGAAAAGCACTGAAGCTGGTCAAATTTCTCAACATAATTTCCTGTAACATTTGTGAGAAATAAGATTACTCCATGTACCGATCCATCAATAAGTGCAGCTACTACTGAGTGTGATCATTACTGAGGATCTGTCCATTATATTTCTAAATGCCTAACTTAAATAAGAATGTCAGACCAAGGCAAAATACTTTAGGTGGAATCTGCGGGTAACAGTTACTTCCGATTTCTTTAACTCTTTCCATATGTATAAATTATTAGTTTCAGATAACTTATGTGTTTTTTATTTTAAATTTTGGTTTATTTTTAGCTTAACGGATTAAAATATGGTTGAGGAAATCGCAAGAAATATGAACCCAGGTGAACAAAATCCAGCGCCGCAAGCTGCCCACGTTCCAATCAAGAAATCGGTGATTAAATATTGCAAGATCATCTGCGGTTACCTTCTTCACATATCAGTTATAACGTTTGTTGTATCCACTGCAACGTCGGTGTCCCTGGTGAGGAATTGGCATGCTCGTACTATGCTTGGACTAATTTCGTGTGTCACCACAATATTCTACGTCGTCTTCTTAATCGATCATTATGTGGCCTCATACGGAATATCAAAGGCAATAGCCGACGCCTTCATCAGTTTGCGAAAATCATTCAGCGAAATGAGAAGATCACGAGGTATGGTAAGGGAACCATCTGTGACCTACCATCGTTATTACGACGAGGTGGAAGACGACGAAATCGATAATGAAGAAAACCCTTTCGGAGACGAGCCAAATCATACAAGTGTGACAGAAGTGTCAACCTGTTGGAGATTGGGAGCTTCTCCGGAACCAGTTCGGAAAGCCAGTGATTAAGTGTCGGGCATTCGCAGCTTTTTTTGAGAAGAATTAAACAAGACTTTAAACATGTTCGTTTAATTTTATATTTTTAACTTGGATATTTTTTGCAAAACCATACTCGAATATGTCAATGCATGTTTTTAGCCTATTAAAAATTTTATTTCTAATTAAAATAGTCTTATTACTTGTCTGATCACTTTCAAATCATTTCATGCAGATCGTAGTATGTCATGACTTCTAATTTCACTTTTTCCAGGTTCAGGATTTTTCCAATTACATCCATAGCGAGTTAACAATTTGCTTAAAGCAACATTACATCAAATTAAAAGATTTTCGTGTTAGGGAAAAGTTTTTTTTTTCCCTAAGGCTTCTTCAATCGACTAAAGTTACACAACTTTTACATTCTAATGGCCTTAAAATAATGTGGACGTGCTAGTCTCAGTTATCGCAAGCATTATATTAAAGCACTTCATTATTTCATACGATTATTTCCGCGTATCGCTTTCAGATGTGTAATGGGAACTAGTATTCTGCTTAAGGGGATTGCTTCCCTTGGAAGCATTTTTGGATAAACTCTGGCGATCTAAGTAACCGAGCGTCTGTTACTGATGTGAACTAAAGCTATTCCATAAAATTGCTAATTACAGTATTAGCGAAGCATATCGATGAACAGCTGTTTCGAAACTTTGTTCAGGATTATGCAGAAGCTAGGACTGTTATTGCGCAATTTTAGTTTCTGATCCCGAGCAGAGTTTAAGGAGAAACTCCATTGTTCCTCCTTGCTACTTCCGATGTTTAGAGATTACGAACTCTTAACTTAGTCCACTGTATCTCTATATAATATAAAAAGATAAGCCGAAATTTGAAACCTTTTTGTCATGTCTTCATTGTTTTGAAGCGTGCAACAATGCGGTTCATAAAGAACCGGCCTACGAGCCAGGGGGGGGAGAGACCCTAGCATATAAAATTTTAGTCCTAGATAATGAGCTTAACTTTGCCAAATAACACTTGAAACTAAAGTAATATTGACATACGTATATTTTTCACCGAAACTTGAGCAATACTTGAATCCAGATCTAAACCAAAGAATACTTCTACTGTACTAGGAAGTAGCAAATGTTCACTCATTCCAAATGATTAATTCTTCATATACAGACGAATTATCGAATTCCATGGTTCTGTTAAGTTATGTTGCACTGATATTTAACAAGTCTTAAGTGACAAATTTTCTTCAGAGAATACAGTAGTGCAACGCACTCGTTGCCCAGTGGGATGTCAGACAGGAGATATACTTTTCTCTTTAAGTTAAGCAGAAAATCAATTCTTGAAGGAAAGAATTAGCTTCTCATTTTGTGGTTTGAATTTTTCTTCTCTACTTTTAGGTATTGGTGATGTTAGTCCTTTCCGCGGACAAAGGACTGGATGCTCTTTTTCTCTTACAGGGAGAATGGCAAATACCCGAAGGCGTGAATTTACACATCAATCTTGATTATTTCACCTATGATTTGCTGATGGCATTTTTCTCTTAGGAAACTCTGCAGGAGAATTCAAAATCAATGAATTGAATGCAGAAATTAAAGTTTAAATAGAAGCAAACGCAAGAAATTTATCAGCACAAAGGAACACCAGGCAATTGATATAAACTAAGTTTGCCTAGGAGAATAATCACTTTAAAAGAAGGCTGTGACGAAGAAATTATACGTAGAATTCAACTTAGTTGGATAGCCTTTTTGAAGCACTCAAAGGAATCATCCTTAAAAGAAAAATATTGTATATGTATACACTTCCAGTTATGACATATCGAAGTGAAACGTGGCCTTCGACTAAAAGACCTAGGTTAAGTTGGAAAAATCAGTATTACCATTCCAGATAGAAAGTGCAATACTTGGGTGAGAGACACAACAGCCATTAATACATCCAAACGGCAATGGGTAGGTCATATTACAAAACGCTAAAAATGGACCACGTTTATCTGAATAGTATCCTAGATATGAAAAGAACTACAGGAAGAATGAGAATAAAGAGATGGCTTTATCTCAGTGGCACAGAAAAGCTCGGGATAGGAATGAATGGAGAACTTCGGGGGATGATTCGTCAGCAATGGACAGAAAATGGCTCAAGATAAATCTGGTAAACTACTGTAGAGAAAATGATATTTGGGATTCGAATAAGCAGGAACGGCTGATGTGCTGTGCATTTGGAAATGGCAAATACAGAATCTTTCGAAAAGTAGGGAGATGTAGACAAAAACAGCAATTATTCAAAGGACAAATGAATGATTAAAAGTTGAAACAATCAATATCGAAACCTCAATGGTCTCTGCAATCAATTTTCCAGAATTACTCGGAAACTTGCATTTGTAACTGAATATTTGGACCTTTATAATCGCACTGAAGAAAGGTCGTAGTATTGATCTCACGCGTGCCAGCGATGCTTACTCTCTCAACGGGATCTTTGATTTGGTTCACGCGTTTAGACTATTTCAATTCATTAATGATTAATCCTTCACCCTCAGTATTCCACAATAAGGCAATTATTTGAATAAACAGTGAAAAGAAAATCTTCACTGAAATTCTACCATTCAGAACTTAACTGTCGCCAGCAGCTTTGTTCATAGAGAAGGCTCCATTAGTAAAATATTACCCTCGGCCTTGGAAGTGTATTGCGACCACCGATCTATCAACATTTTGCATCCCACGAAACATTGGGGAAAAAAAAAACTAAATTGATCATGTAAATTTTTCGCCTCTAAAAATCTGCTTTTATTTATAAGGAGGAGCAAACGTGGAACAATATTGATTTACGAAATGGTGTAGTCATTCCATTTGTGAATTTTTGTCCCTAAGGGCACAATTCGGAAATTAAATGCATACATAAAGAAGGCGGAAGTAAATTTTTACTTTAGTTATGTAACAGTAACTGCGTTATGGAAGTTTCAGAAAATAGTTCGGATACATTTTTTTTTAAAAAAGCCACTTAAGTTGCTTTAAGTATACTAACAATGAGAATTAGTGTAATATTCTGTCCTCGACCTTTAAATATTTTTTCTTTTTGAAAAGAAAGCCTAATACACAATTGTCGAGTTCAAACTGCAACACAACGTTTGAATTATTCAAACGTTTCCATAATATCCATTAATTGAAATCGCTTACCGCATTAATTCTCCATCTACTGACATCTAATTTAAGTGAAATATGCAGTTAGCAAACTACTTTGTCTGACTACGATCTTCCGGATGACACGCATGCTTTAAGTTCACTAGAGGTGGACAAATCGTAAAGTGATTCCATAAAGTTAATGCAAGTACAAAGGAGAGACAAAACCTCACAATGATCCAATAGATGAGAATTCTCTTTCAGTTTCTATGTCAGAATACAAATGCCTCGAATAAAAGATTTTTTCCTAAGTTTCTCTACATACTTTAATGATGAGAAGTGGTGACCAACACGTCTTGCATTCTAAATTTGTGGTTTCGGAGGATAGGATAAAAATATAAATCGATGTAGAAATCGGTTGCAATTATTAGATACATACCATACATCATTCTCGCGTAAGTATTGTGTGTGTATATATATATAGCACCAGTCTCATTTATATATTCTACACACATCGTAAAATATTCTCTTCGGTGGAAATTTTTGCTGCTGGTAAGGCTAGCAATGTTGGTAACCCTTGGGATGTCTAGGGCCATAATAGCATGAGAGCAGCCCATGTAAATTTATGCGTGGACCTGGCCAGAAGCCAATGCTATATAACGGTTCCGTTTGCATTATAAAATCGAAAGCATGTGCTAGTGAACAAAGTTAACCGTATATTCAAAGTAATGTCACATTCAGAATACGGCTACTCCTTACATAATTTGAGTGAATTGACACTTAAGGCCCGACTTTCAATAGTATTGCACTACTTGGAAACTAGAAAAAAAACTTGTAAAGCAACCATTTACAGTTGACCTAAATTGTAATGTTCTTGATTGGAATTACGGGGAAAGCAACCTGAAGTCACTTATGCATGTACGTTTCTGGCTTGATTGGTTAAAATGTACCATTTGCAGGAGGTATAACTGGCACTTCTAATTTGCCTTCACCTAATGGATTGTCACATCCTGGAAAGAATAACTCAACTATTCCATACTAAGGCTCTAATTATTGCGTAATGATTAGTCATAATTAGTATCGCAAAGTAGCAATTAAGAGCTGGCATTGGGTTTTGATTCAAAACAGCTTCGTGCACTGGTATGCGATATTAATCGACTAGGATTTACCATTAGTTGAAAGTTCATGCTTCGAACTATTCGCCGGAATATTTAAAATTATTCCTAATGTGCCTTTCATTTTCAGTTAAATATGGAGATCAAAATAGCATATGTATAAAATGCGTGAAGTTTATTTGGAATAACAAATATTTAACGATATATACACACAAGCGCTTATAAAATAAGTGCTTTATCTAAACAAAAATTAGTGGCATCCGAAAACTAGTAATTACCAATTAAGTGGAGAAAGGCTCTGCGATTTACAGTTAAACTACATATGCTGTAATCTCAAATTGCAACATCTCGCGCTATAAAAGATGCAAAATACAAGATTAAAAATCAGTAATGTTCCTCGGGGAGAAATCCAGATGATGATAGTCTTCCATGAGTAACGAGTTGTAAAATTCAGTTACAGGAGTTTAATACAACCTCATCTTTAAGAGTTTGAGCGTATAAATTCTTGTGGAGAATTAAGAGACTAATTTTCGAATAGATTTTCTTGGTCCTAAAATGGACTGCCAAATAGTCGAGTAAAACTAAGTTTAATTTCAGATTAGTGTATGCAAATAATTGCAAGAAACATTGACGGGACCATAGATTTGTACATTTTATTCAAAAATTAGGAATTACAAATTTTAAATAGTAAACTCGATACATTGGCAGCTTTTGCTGCGTCGTTTTAACTAAAATGAAATTAAAAGCAGAATCATTCCTAACATTCGTGCTGTGCAAGATTGCAGGGCTTTGATCATAGGATATCTACACTACCGTTTCCTGAGAAGTACCAGGAGTCTTCTCTATTGTAGAAAACTGCTTTTTTGATGACACCCAAGCTATTATGTGTCCTAAAGAATCACGAAGGGCGCGATAAGTTTGACTTTGAATACTAGGCGGTTGAAGATCTTGCTCTCTTGATGAAGTAAGGGAACTATACGCAGAATCAGAGAGAGCTATCCTATGACAAAGACACTGGAGAATTGATCTATGTCTGCATAAACCGGTGCAGTAATAAAACAAGCAACTTGTCACATACAGACAAACCACACCATTAGTAACAAAAATGGAGACCAGCAAGTTCTCTCTTGAATGTATGTATATACGTTTGGCGTCAAAATATTAAGCAAATGAATACGTGGAGTCATTTAGCAATTGGGCGACGCCAAAAATTGGAACTTTGCCCGACTGGAGCAATCAGTGGGGTGTCTTCTCTGGATTCCATAGTTCTGTGAAAATAAAGTGTTGTAAGTCGATTAAGCATGAAATATTAGGAACAGGATATTAATTCATATTGATTAGGTTAACATAAGATATTTTGGATTACTCGAGGACAAATTACACCAGTAATTTAATGGACCTGTTTAGACTAACATTGAAGTACACTTTAAGAATAGTTTTGATACAGATAGTGAAATTAGTGAACACAGTAAGCGAAAAACATACGATCTCTTTTCGAGATCCCATATTTCTGTAGTTCATGGCGATGAAAACAATTCGCCTGAGTGAATTATTTCCTCCGATGCTAGTTTGAGGTACTGCCAAGCATTTAGTTATGTTAACTATGATATTTTTACCTCTTGGTTTACTTTAAAATGGGAAGTAAAATACCGAGATAAAATCAGAAGAATGGCGTGCGTTTCCCTAAGAGCACAATTAAGTTCAATTGCGAATTAACAATTTGTTCGAAAAATTAGGGGATGCAGATTAGGATACTTGTTTTGCAAGACCAAAACAAATTTCAAGGTTTTTGTTCGAACAGGGATGTTCGAGCACAAGAAAATACGGATTAAATAAGATGAACATGCAGGAGGGCAAGAAACACTTAAGATCGCTAAAGAATGCTTGAAAGTGTTGTTTACCGCATTTATCACAATAAATCAGTTTATTTACTAAAGCTAAGAGCAAATTTACAGTCAAAGCTGACACAAAACAAAATCCAATGAATGAACAAAGGGAACTGGTATTAATTTATGATCAACCACGCGATTTTGCTTTCCAACCAAGCATAAAAGCTAATGAAGAAAAGCATACGATTGTATCGACGTATAAATGCTCTAAAATGGGAGGCAACCTTTTCATCTAGAAAGGTTCAACGTCAGTTCATTTTAAGGGAAATTAAACGATAGAATGCTCGGTTTAATTAGTTACGTGAACGATATTTACCAGACGAAATTATTTCTCAATAGGGTGAAATTTGATTCCATCGTCCAGCCTGGTCTGCCATACACCTGAGAGCTGGATTAATTTAAATTATCTCTAATTAGATTGTTTATGACGCGTGTGTTGGTTCCGTCTTTCATCCAACCTTATATTTGCTAGCTGTTGGTTGACTCCACATTCAAACAAAGAATGATTTTATTATATACTGTGCCACTCTATGTTTGAAATAGTACAATTATTGTGAAGGAATCAAGCATAAAATAGCACAACAGTAACTTGAACTTACTACAGGCCGACATTTTCTTACTTATAAGGTTTCCCGCAAGATTCGTATTTTAATGAGTGGTGCAATGAAACTGAAATTAGGCAAGCACAAGAATCATGTTAAACAAGATATTTAATTCTCTCACAAAATTATTCTTACATAAGAAACAAAAACTATTAAGATCAATACAATTAGAAAATAATTTATGCATTCTATGAAGTATTTAGATTCTACTCAGTTGAGTACATCATTTACTGCTAGAACTTGTAAGGTTTTCACAATTCTCATCCGTTAGGATTTCAACTTAGTTTCACTTTAAACATCATTATTCAGCAAATACTTAAAAATTATTTCTTTTTAGTCTCAGAATAAATCATAAACTTGAATTTTATCAAACACTTAGCTGGCATCATCAATATCTATCAGAGGATTAAAATAGTTCTTAAAAGGCTCAGTCTTGAATTTACATATACCTTGTGAGATAACACATTCAAACACGAACTAATTCTTCAATGAAGTTTTTCACATTTGTTTTACAAGGAAATGTTTTATAATATCACTCAATCAAGCTGGACTCTCCAGCAACACGAAATTTGACCAAGTTCTCCGGACACAAGCTAACTATCACACGTTAGTTAAAGAATAGATATTCTTACCGGTATGATCATCATAGCTTGCACATTATGGAAAATTCTTACAACACTTCTAGGCACTCGATAATCTTCCACTGTAGGCAACACAAAACTTATAGTATCCCCGAGTTCAGTAACTTATTTGTTAAGACTGGAAAATGTATTTTCTTGCTCGTAATAACTTTTCTTACGATAAATCTCGATCATGTAGATCCTGTGTAGCTCAGTGGATGTGGCGTTTGCACACCACCGCGCTAGGCCGCACGAAGGAAGTCTTGGTTTCGAGTCTAGTCGGCGACTAGAGGAAATTTTTCTAAGCCTTTTTTCGACCGGTTCCCGAGTTAGTCGATCTCTGGCACGGGCAAGCAGGTTTTTCCTCCCGGAAACTCGGGTTTTTCGTCCTGTAAACTCAAGAAAATCGACCGTAGAACCCACATTATTTCAGACATTAAATATATTGTGTTACGGTTAGAGACCACGAGATGGCGGCACATTTGAGCCGTCTCTCTTCACTGCATACCGCTTAATTAGTGATAGCCTTGGGCCATCTGTCTCTGATTGGGTACCAGTGGAGATTGAATTGCCCACTCAGTCTCCAAAAGTTAGATAGGGCTAAATGGCCTCGCCTACTCCCGTATATACGGGAATAAAAAGGCGTTAGCTGATTTTTTTTTTTTTTGAATCTCGATCATATTATTATCCCTTCACTCAGGTAAATTCCTTTACAAGGTGACAGGAAACTAACTAAATATGAGTTAGAGGTAAGATTCAATAAAATCGGAACAAGTTTCAAATCTTTGTTACGTCGTACGATCCCAGGTTAGATCACCTCTCGCGACCTTCCTATACCCTCTTCATTTTTCTTCTCGTTCCTTCTTCCTATATCTCAAAATCCTTTCTTTTTCCCGTCCAATTTTTCCCCGTTCAGTTTACAACGAAATTCCCACGTGATCGTTGTACAGTTCCCAACGCGCTATCTCGAAATAAGTTTTCTGACAGCAGCCAATCAAATCACATTAGCAGAGTCCCTTAGAAATACTTTCACTTTCAGTAACAACAAATAAAATGCATATATTACAGTTCACTTAGGACACACTTAAAAGTTATATAAAGAATTTATACAAGATAAATAACTAAAAAAATTACAATTATTATTTCAATGGACAAATAACAGTAATTGTTTAAATTACAATTTACTTAGGAGCAAACTTAGCTCAGGAAATGCAATTCATGTTAAATCATGAATGAAGTATTAATAATCATAAAATTCTTCATTCACAATTTAACACGTGCAATGATCTTGATTCTTGTTAGCGTGATGGGTTACCAGTTTAACTAAGAGATCCTTGCTGATTACAATGTTGTATGGCATTCCAAACTGGAATGGACAATTTCCAGTGAAGACGAAGTTGTTAAACAGTACCGCAAGAACAGGGGAAACTAAATTCCATGACTCACGATAGAAAGTACACTTGCTAGCCATCCTATCAGATATTTCAGGAAGCATGAAATATATATCTGCCAAGCTGTGTGTAGAGATATTTCAAGTAAGTACTGTGGTCCTGGCAAATGACTTCTGGAAGACTACCAGAAATTCGGGAGTCACTTCCTGTGACTCACTTCTATTGGTGAAGTTTTTCTTCCGACTTTGAAAACAAAGACTGATGGGGGTTTTTTGGAGCGCACTTTGATTTTAATTTTTCCTCCAGCTGCTTTTATCTGTTAAGATTCATGAGAAATTTTCACAATCGATGTCTGTTGGACAGAAACTAGCTTCTTGTCATTAGTCGAGTAGAGATCTTTTAAGGAAAACGTTCTTACCCACCCCCTCAATTCCATAATAGAGGGCCTAACGAAAAATTGTGCCTAAGAAAGGGAGGTACGATTATATAGAACCGCCTGTTCCGTGTTGTACAGATAGCAGGCAGTTTAAATGCGATGGGCATTTTAGAATTTCCAATTCTGGAAGCGGTTCTCCTCCGAACTTCTTAATCTCCAAATCAGGATGACTGGAGACTAACTGCCTATGAGAGAATTCCAGAAGGGAGAGGGGAAAATCAGTAATGAAGTCCTGTGGAGAATGCTGTTCCGAAGTTGGAAAACATTATTGGGTACTTATTACTCCGTTCCTTTGCATTTGAGTCTCTGTAAGAGACGTTTCTTGATCCAACTTCTTTCGCTCGTGATATTTGAAGGCGAAAACGAGTTGGATCATTTAAGTTAAAACCAGCATAGATCCCTTGCTTCGGTACATCCTAGTCCTTGCAGATTTGCTTCCAATTTCTCGACAATATCTCGCTAAGGCCGCATTCCTTGCTTACTGTTTAAAGCTCATTATTTTCAAATGAGTTTACAGATGCAGAAGTGGTATCTGTTGAATTAATATTCTCGTTTTCATATTATTACGTAGGATGATGGATAAAAGGTATTTCAAAGTCCATAGATCTTTCCAATAGTTCACTCAAAAATCACAGCTCTTTTGAGCTCATTTATTTTCTTGGGCTCCAATTTTCAGTGCCTGTTTTTGGGCGACTTAACGTGTCAATATTTCCTGCAGGTTAACTTTTCTTTCATATTTCCTCACGATGGAAACTAACCTGCTAGAAAGAGTTCGCTCACTATTAAAGCAGATGAAGTAAAGTTTCTTTTACTGAGGACGACTCGAGGTCTTTTTGCTTTCCTCACTTTACACACCACCATATGCAGAAAGTTTTCATCGCTAGTGTAACCATCTGTGCTTAATTTGCTCCATTGGTGTTGTAATAAATATTCGTAGGGGGGAAGAATGTGGCGATTCGGTGCTTTGCATTTACAGGATTCCCTTAGGATTTGGTGACTGATCTCGACTCAGTCGAAGGCCTTGAGGCAGCAAGGTCCCTAAGGGAAAAAAAAGTAGGGTGAAAAGGCTATTACTACGACTGTTATAGTGCATTTCGACCGAACTTAGAGATAATTTACCCCGATTCCACCTCCATGTATAGTTCGATACTGGGATCTTCGTAACTTTGCTGGAATATAGACGTCGGTAGTCGATGGAGATGCTCCATATTTTACTTTTCTGAAAGCAATGTTATCGCCGATTAAGATATTTCATGGGAAGCTATTTTAGGCTGCCAGAAATTACTGGTGTTGTGCGGGTTTTTTTTTTTTTAAACCTTAATTCTGAGGGCTTGTATAATGATAGAAAAGAAAATAATTTTACTGATTGGTTAAGTAAGAGCTACATTATGGTTTAAAAAGCACTTTCACTAGCACGAGTGAAATTAGTCAGTGATTTCTCTCAGTGAGAGAAATCACTAACATAAAGAGGGATCACACCACCAGAAAGTGATAATTAACGAACTGAAAACCCATTCAGCGAAATAGTTTTAATTTTATGAGCCATAAAATATGTTGAAATATCACGTTAGTAATAGGGTGAAAAGGCTACTGCTACGACTAGCGAAAAATTAAAGTAAGCGGAATCAAAAACTTACGGAGTAGGGTGAGAGTAAAGAATAAACCCATCATCGGCCTATTGAAAAATAAATGGTCAGTGTCCCCGAAGAGAAGTAAAAGAGGGGTAAGGAAGTGACAGAGAGGTCAAGGTGGGGTGCTAGGGGGAGGGGAGGGGAAGAGGAGAGGAAGCGGAATAGGATGGGAAGGGCGGGTGGGGAGGTAGGGGTAGGGAAAAAGAAGAAAAATAGGCCTCAGCTCATTATTCTCATCTTGCTAGCTTAAGGCTATCAAGTGATATTTCCTCACCCTCCTCGGAGATCTGCCTCAAGAAATCAAAAGGACCACGGAGGTAGCCGGTGCCCAGGTGACCCGCTCCTTCAGGGCAGCCCGCCTCGAGTTGGCCTGCGCTGCCTGGGTTTTTCCTCCGAACTACCTCCGTGGGAGACCAGGGAACAAACCAGACCTCAGAGGGGGGGGGACGCAGAGACCAAGGAAATGACTCAGAGTGGAGCTGCTGCTGCAGATGGAGATCTTAAAGCAGCAGCAGGCAGAACTTGATGTTGTTGTATCTGACCTTACAGAGGATTGGAGGTGAATACCACTTGGTCTTAAATGTGGTATCCCCCAGAGCATCTCTTTCAAGATGTAAGAATGTCCTTAAGAAACCGTAGAAGTTGTAAAGAACGATCCGGAGGAGATCCAACAGATTGGGAGGATTAGTAGGATTAGAATATTTCTTTCTTACCTTCCAGATGTGGTATTTGAGCTCATTAATTATAAATACCACTAACTTCTGCTTGTTGTCGGCTGGAAGAGCGAACTGCAGGAAGATGACTTGCTCCTGCAGTAGGAGGGGGATGCGGAGCTCGACACTTAGCCTCCTCCAGATGTTGATGGAAATAGGACACCAGTAGAAGGCGTACTCCACGGTGTCCAGGCTCCCGCAGAAGTCACACAAGGGGTTCCGGGTGATGTTGGACCACCAGATGTTGGTGTTAACTGGAAGGTGTCCATACGCAATCCTCCATGCCAAGTCCTTTCTCGACGGGTAGCCTCGATGTTTGGAGAGGTGGCCGAAGAGGATCTCGTTGTTGTTGATCCCCAGATCTGGAACATCGGTACGAACGATGTTGAAGAAGTGTTCGTACCAGGTGTAACTGTTCCGGATCCCGGCGATGTTCACACCCGACGAGCAGAGTTGTTGCATGAGCTGGCACGTCTGTTGTAGTCTTCTGGAACAATGTCCGCCTTGGGACCCTGGTGGACTGGGATCCCAAAAAGGGGAAGCTTGTAACCTAAGAAATACCGCACAGGATAGCTGCCTGGATGTGTAGTCTGCAGTACCCTGTTTAGATGGAACGCGGTATTACTTAGGTATCTGATGTTAAGGGAGGGGAGGCAAAAGCCCCCCCCGCTTCTCCGGAGGTTGAAGGATGTTAAGACCAACTTCCTGGCGTAGACTTCCCCAGAAGAACTTCAGGGACTTCCTGTAGAGCCGGATTTCCTGATCCTCACTTATGTTGGTGATGTTCAGGACGTGCTGAAGCGCAGGGCATACGATGGTTTTAATCACAGTGGCCCTGGAGGAGAGTGACAGCTGTCCATTTTTCCAGTCCTTGAGTTTCTCGACGGTGTTGTTGTCGAGATGTTCGATGTTGAGCACGGGCTGTTCTTCAAACGGGACCCCCAGGATGGTGAGGGGGTCGGCAGTAGGGACGAGACCTGCAGGGATGTTGTACAGGTCCCAGACTCCATATAACTTGATCTTGGTTTTGTCGGGGTTTGATGTTAGCCCCGACACTTTAAACTTCTCTAGGATGTTATGGAAGTTTAATATGGAGTCATTGTCCCTAAGAATGCCCACCACGTCATCCGCGTAGGCAATTACCTTGGAGTCATCCGTGGTGAGAGGAAGTGGAATTCCTCTAACCGCATGAGAGTTATTAACAGCCCGCAGGAACGGTTCAAGGGCTAGAGCAAAGAGCAGCGGACTGAGGGGACACCCTTGTTTGACCCCTTTCTGGATGGTAATGGGGTCAGATAGGTGTCCGTTGATGAAGAGGCGAGTAGAACTGTTGTTGTAGCCTCCTCTGATGATGTTGAGGAGTCCACTGCTGACCCCGACTTTCTCCAGGATGTTAAAGAGAAAGGAATGCCGGACGCTGTCGAACGCTCGGTTCAGATCTATAGTCAACAATGCCATGGAATAATTCTTGATGTTAACCAGACGAAGCACTTCTCTGATAAGGATGAGATTGAACTCCATCGATCGACCAGGAACACCATACACTTATGTACTTTTGATGATGTACCTCATCCCGATTTTCAGTCTGTTGTTGAGAATACGGGCGAGGATCTTATAATCCGTGTTCGACAGACTGATAGGACGCAAGTTCTTGATGATGGAAGGGTCCCTGTTGGTCTTCGGGATGAAGACGGTATGGCATTCCAAAAATTCTCGTGGCATATTTCCGGTGTTAAGGAAGATGTTAAATATTGCCACGAGAATGGGGAAGATGTGGTCCCAGGCCTCTCGGTAGAGTTCCGTGCTTAAGCCGTCTGGTCCAGGCGATTTTTTGTACGGCACTGTTTGAAGGCTGATGTTATTTCGGCCGCTATAAATGGTGCGTCCAACCCTGCTTGGATATGCGCAGGGAATGAGTCAATTTTCCAACAGGACTAATCCTGGGGGGCACTGTTGTCTTGATAGAGTTGACTGTAGTGTCCCCAGAAGGCGTTCATGATGTTAGGTGTAGTGGTGTGACTACACCCGCCTTCAGTGATGTTAATGATGGTTCGCTCCTGCCGGAAGTTGGCGTATCGCCTGTTATAGAAGGCGGCCCATTGCCTGTCTTCCGAGAGGAGGTGGAGACGGATCTTGATGTTCTTTTCATCCACCTGCTTTTGTTTCTCCATTTCAATGTCGAGATTAATGTCACGGATGGCATTGTGACATGGAAAGCCTTGGCGTTGGCTGGCCACGAACCAGCTTCTCTCCTTGTAGAGATCACGGAGCCGAGCTCTTCGTTGGAAGGCACGTTCTTGGCCCCATTTGATCATAATTTCTTTGATGTTAACTTTGAGTCGTGCCCACGCGTCCCAGTCCCAGTTAGCGGTACTCCAAGTGGAGCACAATTGGTTAAGCTTAACTGAGAACTGGAACGGGAAGTCTGGTGGTAACTTCCAGGGGCCCCGACCAACATCTACAGCTTCTAAAGGATGGTGCGTGAGCACGACTAATTTATGGTCCGAGATGGGAGAGTTAATTAGAATGTGCCTTACTGCTTCGGCTCTGGAGACAAGGGATGGTGACAAGTAGAAACGGTCGAGCCGTGTGCCGATGCCTCGGCCTGTCCAAGTATAATCCCGACAGTAGGGGTTGTGAGCCCTCCAGATGTCTGTCAATTGGAGGTTCCTAAGGTGGATTTCCAATTCCCTTTAGCCAGCGGTACCTGAGTTGGGATTTCCCCCTACTTTATCGTAGGCCGGGTTCGCCATACAGTTGAAGTTCCTCATCAAGATGACGTGATGGGCACTGTACAAGTAATTATGAAGCGACTGGAAGAATGCAGGTCTTAAAGTTGCACTTACCGGGGCGTAGATGTTAATGTACCTGGTGATACATCCCCGGTACCTCCAGTACGGCAAGGACTCTCCCCTCTGTATCCCTCTGGATGTTATGGAAGGCTCCGAAGAGGGAGGCTAGCATAAGTACCCCGACCCCGGCGGTGGTATTTGTGCCGAAACTCCAGTAGGATTGGACGGGGTACTTATGGCTCAGTTCCTGCATGTCTTTGAAATGAAAGAAATGTGTTTCTTGCAGGAACAAGAGCCGGATGTTAAATGCTAGCATGATGTTCCACATCTCCTGTTGTTTGGCTGGTGAACGGAGCCCTCTGATGTTGAGAGAGGCAACACAGAAGGGGGTGGCGGTATTGTGATGTTTTAAGTTTTTATACCCGGCCTAGGTCTTTGATACGTAGTTGTTTGAAATATTTAACCAGTGAGTCGATTCGTAGGGAGGAGGCATCATATCCCGCCCCCCTGCAGACCGGCTTCCAGTTTTGCACACGAGCCCGAGAGAACCTCGAACTCGTGGTGACTGTTCTTGATTTTAAAACTGGTGAGTTTGTTTTCTGTTATTTTGTAGTCATAACAGTTGAACTGGGAGCCGGTATATCTTCCGATCTTTGAGTTGATGCTTTCTGTTCGGTGAGGAGGGGTTCCACCTCCATTTCCGATTCTGATGTTGTTTCCCTACTTCTCCTTGAACGGGTACGGTGCTTCTTTTCTGTTTTTGGAGAAGCTTCTTCTTTTCTGTTTTTGGAGAAGCTTCTTCTTTTCTGTTTTTGGAGAAGCTTCTTCTTTTCTTTTTCAGATGGTTCTTTAGGGGGTGGCAGTTGTTTTACCCCCTCCTCTGTTTGAGCTTCTTCTGCAGGGGGGGTGGCTGGTTGCTACGGGGGGCTTGCGAAACGTCCACAGACGACACTTCCTCTGATGTTGTTGAGGGGGGGGGGAATAGCTGGTGTTGCGCTATCCATAGCATCGTCTGTAGCCTCGGATGTCTGTTGTTCTTGTTCCTATTCCGATGGTGGTGGTGGTAGTGGAATGACGGAACTGTCCGAGGGGGGGGGGGAACTGCTTCCTCAGTGGTTGTTGTTGTTTTTGAAGGGGAAACAGTCTCTTCTGCTGGTGTTGTTGCAGAGGGGCTTTTCTTGATTTTTCCCAAGACAGTCTGTGAGAAAGTCTTCTCCCCGATGGTATTGGGGAGTGCCGGAAATCCACCGGCGTCTTTTGCAGGCTGCGGGGATAGTGCCTCAATGGGCGCCCCCGTCCTCTCTGCAAAGGTGCGCAGAGAGCAAGATGTTACCGTGTGCTCGGTACTGGCACACTTTCGGCAGGCGTGTGGGCACTGATGAGATATGTGCCCTATGCCGACACAGTTGAAGCACTTGGCTCTGGGGCAGTCACTACCCAGATGTTCAACCGAGCCACACCGCAGACACTGTCTTTGCACTCCTGGATAATTTACTAGGACACGCGACGTACCGATGGTTACAAGATTTGGCACTGGTTGCCGCATGTCCATGGTGAATGTGACTTCACCGGAGAACCAGGCGGGGTCTTCCTGGGAGACGCACTTTTTAATGTTGCTCACTTTCCCCCACTTGTTAAAGGTTTGAATGAGCACGTCGTCTCCGGTCTCTAGATATTCCATCTGTCGCACTTCGGATCCGACCATGGTGGGGATCACCTGCTTCCCTTGGACTTGGAAGCCCTCTAGAAGTTTATCCCTCGTTGTCACGTTCTTCACAACAAACAGAAATCTACCCCCTCCGTAAGAGGTGAAGGAGAAGATATTCTGTGCTCCCACGGTCTCCTTAAGAACTTTCGATAGTACTCTTGGGTCCTCCAACCCTGGAATCTCCACTCCTAGGGTCCGGGTCCTGGGGGGGGGGGGACGAGCACCTTTCTCATCTCAGTCTCTGCGTCTATAAAGAAAAAAAAAGAAAAAGAATTAGAGTCCGTAGACTCTTAGGTAATCCCGTAGCACTTCAAAAGAAGTGCTACCAGCAAGTTAGAGGTTAGTAATAACACAACAAACAAAGTTAGCAAAAATGTAAAATAAAGACACAATAAATCTGGCACAAGCGATCAGCGAAACCACGGGCACTGAATTTTAACGAAATGAAAGTTAAAAAACTTGATGAGTAGGATGAGAGTAAAGAATAAACCTATCATCGGCCTATTGAAAAATAAATGGGTCAGAGTGTCCCCGAAGAGAAGTAAAAGAGGGGTAAGGAAGTGACAGAGAGGTCAATGTGGGGTGCTGGGGGGAGGGGAGGGGAAGAGGAGAGGAGAGGAAGCGGAATAGGATGGGAAGGGCGGGTGGGGAGGTAGGGGTAGGGAAAAAGAAGAAAAATAGGCCTCAGCTCATTATTCTCATCTTGCTAGCTTAAGGCTATCAAGTGATATTTCCTCACCCTCCTCGGAGATCTGCCTCAAGAAATCAAAAGGACCACGGAGGTAGCCGGTGCCCAGGTGACCCGCTCCTTCAGGGCAGCCCGCCTCGAGTTGGCCTGCGCTGCCTGGGTTTTTCCTCCGAACTACCTCCGTGGGAGACCAGGGAACAAACCAGACCTCAGGGGAGGGGGGGAACGCAGAGACCAAGGAAATGACTCAGAGTGGAGCTGCTGCTGCTGCAGATGATTTAGGGATTTAGGGAGATGATATGCAGTAATTTGATCTTCTAGTTCAGAATAAGTAACAACCACAAAATATTATTGACAGGACAGAAGAAAGGATAGGATTCGATAATTAATAAAGAAGTTGTGGAGTTTAATCCGCAGTAGAGAAGCAGACGATAACATGGTTAACCGGAAAGAAGTTAATGAGATAATAATGAACTTTGCTATTTTCCAAGAGAAGGCAACTGTTCCATGAGACAGGTGTACCTCAAAATGGTTTGGAAAAGAAGATATTGTAGAAGAATCTACCTGTATTAATTTACAGTTGATTCTTGAAGAATATCTTATCTTCGAAGGTAGAGTGAGCGCCATGAGTTATTTCCACATGAAGATTTGAAGAAAGTCAACTAGTGGTACAAAGGACTCAGAGATATCTGGTTAAAGATATAGAGAAATGATTTCACTGAAGTACGGTGAACGAAGATAAATCCACGTGAACATAATTCTGCAGGTGATTATTTTATGACATAAAATAAAATATCATTAGTTCATAAACATTATAATAACCGCTTGATGTGAAATGCGAAAATTTGCAGGTGTGATGGAGAAAGTGAACAGTATCTCAGACTTGTAAATAAACAAATTGAATTGGAATCCCAATCTGGCGCGCACGTTTTGAACAATTTTGAATAATTGTTCTACCATTTAAAATATTTCTGTTTATGGTACGACTTCGCCTTGCTTATTGGGGATCTAAATCTGATTAAAAAGTAATTTTAGTACTTTCAAAGTACGAATGTCTGCACTGGATTTCGTGGAAGCATCATAAAAAAAAGGGGGAAAGAGTGAAATTTCTCGAGATAACGGGAGGAACATTATAAGAGTTATGTAACATTACTGCGGCATCAAAATTAGAATAGACCACATTTATAGGATGAACAAATTAAAAAGAATGAGAGAAATAACAAATTAAGCCCTTTAGACATTTAGACTGGTTAGAATGTTGATAAAAAATATTTATCAAAAAAAGGGGGGAGGGACAGCAAAGAAATAGTTAATTAAATAAACGTAGAATGCTGAACTCAATTAATTTCAACTGATACGTTACTACAGTCAGAAGGAAATAGTTTATTACTAAAGCAGCAAATTAAACTTGCGAATAAATTATATTCTTGGTTTATCTTTTTAGGGTAAGCAAACAAAGTTTGCGGTGAAGTCACTTCGGAACTGGGCTACTTGTATATAGAGGCTAACGACTTCATATCGATTGCCTTAGTATCCCATATTGCAAAGCACACTTCCTTTCCGATGTGTATAATACTATGCATTATGAGAAGGGCCACTACTAAGACCACTTTTGACCCATAATACACAGCATTATGCAGTACGAAAGTGGGATACTAAGGCAGTTAATGTGAAGTCATTAGCCTCTATATACAAGTGGCCTAGCAGTGAAAATATTTCAAGCTCAAACTTTGTTTACTTACACTTGGATAAAGTATAAAACCAAGCATATAATTTCTGTACAAGTTTAATTTAATTTATAACCAACTAAAAAAAAACTTTTTTTAAAACAACAAATATTTGGGAATGATTAGTTAATTCTGAGATCATCAGTAACTCATGCAGCAACTTCTTCTTTAAGGCAAGTACTACAAGCCAGAGAAAATGTCTTATTATTAGTGGTAGTAGCAATAGACAGTATACTATCCTAATAATACTCTACTTTTCTAAAAAATGCTGAACGATATTAACTATCTTATAACCATCAGACCTCGGTTTAAAACATACGCAACGAGTAATGGTTCTGACTTTAGCGCAAAGAAACTCGATAGTGTAAGTTCCTCCCCTATTAAACAAATTTAAACAAATTTCATAAATTTCATAAACAAACTTCAAATATCATAAATTGATAAATCGGTATGCAGAAAATTCACAGAAAACAATTTATCGAGAAAACAATTAATGGAAAAACAGTTAATCGAACAACGTTAATTGAAAGTTCAAAAATAAAGACTAGGTCAAGTTCATTCTTATCATTTCGGACTCTGGCGGGCCAATTATAGTAATGGCCAGAGATTGTTGGCCAAAGTAAGAAGTTACTGGCTTTTTTTTATAATAACCTTATTTTGAAATGAATCAAGCTTATATGATAGAATGGAGGAAATAGATTCAACAATAATAGACGTTATTATTTTCTTAAACTAAAAGTTTAAGAAAATCATTACCAGTAAATAGAACTTCTAGAGAAAAACTTACTTTTTTATAGACACTTGATCTAATCAAAAAAAGAAGAATTAAGGAAACATAGAAGTAACAAAGATAACATAAAATTTGTGGAAATGCGAAAGTAGGTTAGAAAAGAAATCAGACAATATAAATAGAAAAAATATATAGAGATGAAATAATGAAAATATGTAGCGGGTTTTATAGTTACCCATGCACAGGCACGGAAACAGATACAAAACAAATCCTCTGCTATATTTAGATGAGGCTGATACTGAGCCACCCATCGTGAAGGAAGAATTATGGAAAGCCCTCTAAGTCAGCAAAGATTAATAAAAGTCTTGGAGAATATGGAGTACTAGCATACCGCATAAAATCAGGAGTGTCGCAGTTTCATAAGGTGATATTGGTTATGTTCGGTGAGATTTTAACTACAGAAAAAATTCCAGTGCAGTGGCATAAATCCTTGATTACCCTATTTAATTTGGTATGAATATTTTGGTATAAATAATATAATTGATATAGACATTTTGTACAGTTATGATAGCAAACTGATATAATCTCTGCTGCCCTTTTTATGTAATAAGATAAGGTTTTTTGGATTATGCAGAGTTAATCGTTCAGCATTTTTTAGAAAAGTAGAGTATTATTAGGATAGTATACCGTCTAATGCCACTGATACTACTATCACCACCACCACCACTACTACTACTACTACTAATAATAATAATAATAATAACACATTTTCTCTGACTTGTAGTACTTGCCTTGGAGAAGTTTATGAACAAGCAAAATTCTGAGCAAGATTCTCCACAATAGATCATATTCACACTATAAATATCCAGGAAGATTATATTCATATAATCTTCCTGGATATTTAGTGTTCGTAGATTTTGAAAACGCCTTTGATTCTCTATATCATTCAGGAATAATAACCAGCTTAAATCAACAAACCATTCCAACAAAATAAATCCCATTATTAAAAACTGTATATATCAAAACTGAACAGCCAATATAACGCCTGACCACCAGGAAAAAGAATTTGTCATTGAGACAGGAGTAAAGCAAGGAGATTCTATTCCAACGAAATTGTTTTCTGCTACATTAGAAGAAGTCTCTAAGAACGTCTCATGGAAAAACTATGGAATTAGTATCAATGGAAGATCTCAATCACTTACGTTTTGAAGATGTCATTATTCGTATTTTAGCAAAATAAATAAATGAATAAATAAAGAAGAAGTTCAAGAAATGCTAAATGGCCTTGATAGAGAAAGCATAAAAAAAGCTTACTTTAATTCAAACTAAAGTGATGACAAATTCAGATCATACCAAACTAAAATCATCATTGATAAGTATTGAAATTGTGGAGGACTAAATTTACATTGATCAACTAGTTAAATTTAAGGAAAACATGATAAAGAAATAAGTAGAATAATCACAAAAGGAAACAAAGCATTTTGGTTGTATAAAGATTACTTGTTATGAGATTTACCTATATGCCTAAAAAGAAAGCTCTTTAATATATGCATTATTCCAGTGTGGAATGGAAGTGAAACATGTGCAACAACTAAAATTAAAGAGTAAGAAAGTATGGCTCAAAGCGCCGTGCTGAGAAGAATACTCCACATAATAAAAATGAATAGAATAAGAAATACTAGAATTAAAGAGATGACTGGAAGAGATGGTAGATAATATTGTGAAGTGTTGTAAAGCGTGTAAGTTGAAGTGAGATTGCCAGATTATTACACTACCAGACGAAAGGTGGACAAAATTAAGCACTTAGTGGATACCAAGAGAAGGACAGAGAAGGAAAGGTCATCAAAGAACAAGACGGAGGGATGAACTACAAAGATTTGACATGAGATGGCGGATATTGATTAAAACAGACAGAACTGGGAAGTTAAGAGGGACGTCTATTTCCTACAGAGGATGGATATGTGTAAGCAACACATATAAAACAAAACTTGTTGTTTCTTAGGAAAATCTTTTCCTATTAGTACAGACTGAAGCTTTCAGAATTATTTGAATCAAAAGTTACTATATCATCTCACCCGCTAAATAATAGTAATAAAGTAATTTATTGATTATTTGGGATTTTTCATTTCTAATATTTAATTCGCCATGTTGCAAAATTATGCAGGCAGTTTAATATTTCACAAAGCCTTTATCTTTAGAACTTTCAATACAGCATTGCCACAATACTTTTAGTCACAATAGTCGATGACACTTTATGGTTAACGAACAAGGGTATTTTGGCATATTCTTCCACTAAACGATCAGGTCACTAACTCACTAACTCTCCCTGTAGCGAAGAGTTAGCTTCTCCCTCAATCATTATGTTTGATTATTTCCAAAAGTGTTCTCTAACGATGGCATTGGTACTCTGCTGGCCTAGTTGACTTCCTCGCTTAACTTTCTTCAAACTATGTCAAGATAGTTCTTACTCTATGATATGGTACATTATTCATTTCATAATTAACTGGATATTTTCCATATGACTACCACAGAATAGATAGTAGACAGCTGTCCAGAATGTCTACATAAAATTCGATGTTTCAGTAAAGTGAATGCGGGAAATAAAAGATCAAAGAAACATTAGTGCATTGATTAATAATTGGTTAATTGATTAATAATCCCTGAACACGTACTAAATGAGAAAATACACTTATATAACGCTCACCATGCCACCCAGGTTCCTTCATCAGATGTGAAGACATTTTGATTGATCAAAATGTCTTCACATCCTTACAGTTCTGCAATCTTCAACAGTCAAATCATGGCGAGTTCTGCACCAAATATAGTCATTCTCATTCTCTGGAGTGATGTTCCTCTGGCAGCAGCCCTTTCAAGGAAATTGAGGCTATGAAGTTCATCACGTAATGTATTGGCACAGACTTCTACAGCTGTGGACATCCTGAGTGCCTAAGTAAAAGAATAATGCTATTATCTATTTTATCACTCGTCTATTTTTAAGTGTTTTTGTCAGACAGAAGGTCAATCCTCATACGAGCAACTCTGGAATTGCTTGGAATAGTGGTGTTAAATCTAGTTTACCAAATTCTTTAGAATACCATGAACAGATTATTTAAGAATTCTGAGGACTTGTTCATCGCTCAACCTTAATATGAAGGATGGTTTAACTGTCATAAAACTTGGGGTATGGTCATAAAAACTTGGGGTATGGAAACATGGAAACATATTAATGCAGCGCAAGAAATAACACGGTGGGCTGTTCCTTGAATGTTAGAACTACATACAACAAGGAAGTCCAACTAGATTTCGTGAAGTATGAATCCAACACTGGTATATTCTTCGATGTAGAAAAGGAAATGGAATGTTGGATTCCATTGGTGCTATTCCTGTCTGCACACCGGAAAAATACTGTAAATAGGTAGATTATCGTTTCTATAAAATGTTCGAAAACTGTAGAGTTTTTTATGAGTTCAACAAGTTCTTATTTTGGAAGTACAGATAGAGTTTACTATAAAAATGTTAACAACTGTAGAGTTTCCTTTTAAAAGTGTGTGTTCAATAAACTGTTGTATTTATTTGAAAAGCTTTAAACAAACTGTGATATTTCATTAAAAAAATGTTCCTTAAAATTGTCATATTGTGATAAGTACAGGTATAGTTTCATATAAAAAGATTTCAACAAATTTATAAATTTGTAGATTTTAAATATCATTATTAATTCCAGCAACATTTTTCTTTTAGGTTTTATACAAATAAATAATTTTACTGTGCAAAATGCAAAGAAAGCGTTTCCAAAATTCTTCTTCTTCATAATTCTTCTTCGAACGTTCTCAAGTTAAGCTTCTTTTATATGTGTAAGAAATGTTAATCTTATGCAGATAGTATTTACTACCTATAAGTATATTAATGCGGTTTCAAAAGAAGCCAAGTTTCTTTACTCTTACAGGTTGATCCTCGAAGGGGAAATGGGATGTAGGGGTGGTGGACTACAACATGGAAATACTTTATAAACCATTACATGTATTGTGTGAAGATTAATATTTTTGTGAATACAATATCAACAGAAGTGAAAACAGTTGTTTCAACAGATGATTTGGTACCCCACAAAAACATCGAGAAAGAGGTAATTATGAGGTTATGATAAAACAAAAATGTAATCTTTTTCAATCAGCAGAAGTGGAGAATGCTGAAAAGGTAATTTTTTAAATAAATTCTTGGAGATAGTCGATAACTATACATTTGGAAGTATGTTTAAAGTATGCTTGAGATAAGGATGCTTCAAGAGAATATCATTACCTCAAAACTTCTTCAATGGTGTCGGCTTTGGACTATAACAGTTCCATTAAAGTCTTACGATTAACATATATTCTTTTGTAATTATCGAAGTAAAAGGTGGATAATGACGAAAATTGACAAAACAATGTTAGTAGAAATTATGAATTACTTCACGAAAAAACAAGGAACGATTTTGAAAAATAAAATAAAAGGACATAATTTCTTTAAGAGTATAGTTTTTAACAGGTGTACCTAAATGACTCAGTTATCTGGATGGTTTGAGAAACTCGCTATTGTTCCACTCCCTCTAGTCTAACTGATTTTTACTCAATTTTTCGTTAATATACGAGGAATAACAAGTGGTATGAGTAGATTTATCTTATGGCATTATTCGTTAAAAGACGAACATTATTTTCCTTTCTGCAGAAATAAATTTGACGTGGTCTCTAATTAGTTTCCGATTTTAGTTATTTGTTCGTTTACGTGCTATCTGACCGAAGGATAAGCGATAGTTGATAACAATTTCGATGAGTAAAATCTGACCAGTTCAAGTGATGCATGGATGAATATTCATCGATATATTCACTTGGCACATTGCTCATGGTGTATGCTGCAAAATACTCCAAGGTACAGTTATTTGAATTTGTAGTGATAGTACAGTCTACATTTGTATTTGTATATTTTTTCTAGTAACTGTCTGGCTACGTCCCTTGCTCGTGCAGTTCTTTCTAATCAATTTCCCTTCTGAAATTTCCCTTGTGCAGGAGATGCACTGAGAGCTTCCTTAGCTCAGTCGGTTTTGAAGATGAAATCATCTTCAAAACCGAATGCAGTGATGAAATTATTTTCTCAAATCAAATATATGACTGTACAGTTTTGTTGCAGGAGGCAATGTCACCGTTCTGCACAACCACAACTTGTGGTGGAAGACAGACATGATTTGATTATATATATACACACAGGAAAACCTCGCTTAAAGCGATTAATTAATCCATCAATTAATGCATGCTAAGCGAAATAGCGTTAAGCGAATACAATAAACAATAGGAACAATTATAATTCATCCATCATTTAGCGTAAATTTGAAAAAAAGACAATTAAGCTATATTATTATTAGAGTCTAAAATCAAAGTTAATAAAACCCAACTGCTTAAAGTTTTATTTAATTTTTAAACATTTGAGCTACTTTTTTTTTGCAAAAAATTAAGTAAACATGTTTGAATAGTGCTCGACTTTTTCATCTTGTCATGAAATTTGCGATTTCAAAGCTTCGTTCCATATCAGGATCAGCATAATTAACATATAAGTAACAAAATTTCCTTGGCATACCCAATGTGATTGAAAACTAGCTGAAGTTCTTCTGCAGTTAGTTTCTTAGTCGCAACATTCTCTTCTTGTTCGCACTCCTTATGTCCTTCATGTGCACGCTGTTCTTCAAGTTGATCATTCTCGCTTAACAGTTCTGAATGGGAATCAAGAAAGTTTCTCACATCTTTATTATCCAGTTCATTAAATGCAAGTTCTTTTCCAATTGTGCTGACTTGTTCAATAATGTTAGATCTTGCATTTTACGCACGATAAACTAACATAGGCATGAGTTTAAAGTCGCCTTCTGCATTGCCTCCTAATAAAAGCGTAAGACAATCTTTAGATACTTCGTATCCTGGTTGAGGTGCTTAAGTATTAGCTAGGAAAGTTTCTGTTGGCATACGCTTACAAAGAGACCATTTTCTTCGACGTTGAATATATTTAATTTGACGTTCATCGTAATCACCCTCCTGAATTATCCTTTGCAACATTGACAAGTGTCACCCTCGCTGCAGATAGCGACAAAAAATTTCGTGTAACGTAAAAATAGCACGTTGATTGACTAATCACTCGCTTAAAACAGGAAATATCGCGATTGAGTGAAATGATACTGATATATTTATTTAAATATATATATATAGGCGAAACTACATGAACTTTTGTCGATTCTTCATGTAGTTCGCTCATTAGTGAAAGGTGAAATTCTCGTATAATCTACACCTTAATTCCATACCCATTTATCAGGAAACTACTTTAAGAAAAACTGATTTCCTACACTCCTTTGAGTGTCGACTTTCTCAGCTATCCTATCGAGTTTTAAGATTAGAAAGTCCTACACAAAAATTCTATCTCCAGCAATACACTTACGCCTCCAAAAGATTTCAACCGGTTTGTTTTATTCCAATTCTTTTTCCTGAATTTCATACCATATATATACACACTACGCTACAAAATTTTGAATGTGTAACCTAAGAGCAATAGCTCGTCCAGGTTACGATATGCATCGTTATACACACACAGATAGAGAGAAGGGTAGCATTCTAATATACTATATTATGTGTTTGTGTATATATACACACACAGATAGAGAGAAGGGTAGCATTCTAATATACTATATTATGTGTTTGTGTATATATATATATACACACACACCGTATTTTTCGATAGAAAACGCGTGCGCGTTATCTAGACAAAAAAAAAGTCTAAATTCGTTAAAAATGAACATGCTGGTATACATTTGAAAGGTAAATCAAATGTAATAACAAAACTAAGGTAGAAGTATTACTTAATATTTATTTATTGAACATTACACCATCCAAATAATTCTTCAGACTCAACTGCGTTAAAAATTTCGTTTGGTATTTCTTCAGCTTCATAATCAATGACGGCCCAATTTGGAAAACTTACAATTGTTTTAACTTCTGCTGTCGTGTGTGCCCTACACGAATCCAACACTAACAGATTTTGGGTTGAAAAATGCCATTTGTCTCTTTCGCACACATTCTGCAACCAAAAATTAATAACCTCGGAATTTATCCAACCTTTATCATTAGCAGTAACAATATCTTTGGAATCACAACCTTTTGGAATAGTCTTTCTTTTGAAAATTGTTTCTATTCAACAATTTTCTTGTAACTTCAACTAGTTACAAGAGAACGATGCACCCCACAAAAGTTATCTTTCGGTGTCACACAAAAAGTCGGTAGTAATGTCACAGTGCTCCCCAATATAATGTGAAAATTTTGAATTAAATATAAATAGACCACTCCTACTAGCAACGCACGTGCTTTCGAAGAATTCCTCCGTACTCTGTCTGTACTTCCTAACTCTACCGCTAGTTGGTGCATGTGTGTTATTTATATACACATAGCAAAAGGAGTGGTGAAAATGTTGGGGGGGGGAGGCGTTATCTATCGAAAAATACGATAGACACGTAAAATTGTGTATTGCTTCTTTGATTTAAGAAGTATTACTTTATGCTTATGTCCACTAAATACAGCTTGTTTTATATTATGTATTCATTATCGTATTTTATTAATAGCAGTAACCTATAAACATCTTAAGAGTTGCTATGGTGCATTTATTGCAGAATTTGTTTCTGGTTAACATTTTAATTACTTCATTCTCGGTCGAAACTAAAGATTTCAATGTAGTTTCAAGATACTCCATGAAGAATATATATATAAACTCAAGAATCTAAATAGTAAAGTCTGTTTAACATAATCCTCACTTTGATTGAGACATCGGTGATGTGCGGTTTCCAACTTAAATTACTATCACGTTTTAATCCAAAATATAATAAACTGTTACATTAATATTTTTTTTTATTTCTATGCAGATGAATTTAAATTTGTTCTGCATAGCCAATCATGCAAGAATTAGTTGTGCAGCGAAGCTCATTTACTTTTCTCAAGTTAAAATTTACATATTCAGTTACCTTCGTACCGAGTTTGTTTGGAACCAGTTCGTTACTTTTTAAAATTCAAATATCGGCGTTTATTATGGTTTGCATTTGTTCGGCTGTTTCCGAAGAGACGATTAAGACCATATCTGCAAAAGCGTTTTATTTTAAGATTGCAAAAGTTACCGATTTAAATATATATACATTTATTAATTTATTCTTGCGGCACAAATATATATACATTTATTAATTTATTCTTGCGGCACACCAGTTTTGAAACTACTATAGCTTTTATTTTTTTTTTTAAGATTGTGATCTAGAATTTAGATCAGCGATGCTCGTGGACAAAGGATTATATATAATTCGAAAAGGCTGTACAATAACCAGAACACCGAACTTTTCACGATTTGAGGCTTTCCAATAAAGGAGGGGGGGGGGATGTTCTTGCACCTTAGAACATCAATACCCATGCTACAGTAGGAGTCAAATCAGGTGAAGACCATTCAACCAAGCTGTTAAATTTTAGTTTTTGATTGTTTTGTTAATTTCCAAAGCAGTAGCTTTGAAGACTAGACTAATTAGGAAAGTTTCTTTGAGAATGACCAAGTTTTTAATTCCTGAACTATTTAGATACTAAAAAAAAAAAAAAAAAAGGAAATTAGTTCATGCATGAATGTGATGAACCCTCTTTTTGTTACAAGATTTAACTGCAAGTTAGGTATAGTTTCTGGGGAAATTCCCATGCTACTCCTCTTAAACACTTATTATAATTACGGTATTATAGCCTGTTTTTGTTTAGGAGTTTCCCTTATTTTAAATACATTGGCTATACTTACTCAAAGGGTATATATATTTTAGGGCATTGAGTAATTATAGCCCATGTATTTAAAATAAGGGAAACTCCTAAACAAAAACAGGCTATAATACCGTAATTATAATAACTACAAATGTTTTTGGCAGTTTGTATAAATGGCAGAAGTTGTCACTTGTACGTCTATCACGAACAATTTTACCAGATAAGTGGGACGTCAGGATAAGCCGAGTTCACATGAGTTCCCCTTAACACTTTCATGATACGAGTTACTTTTGACTACGTTCTCACAATACCAGCAGAGAAGAATGTCGACAGTAATGGTCACTGAAACAAGTGTTTAGAATCTTTTATTGATAGGTTTACTTAACAGTTCAATTCAAATAATTTAATTTGACTCCAAGTCAATTAAAAAAGTTTTATTGAACAATAATAAAAATATTCAACATGAAAATTATCGAATGCATCAATGCATAAAATAATCTGCATTTTGCATTGTCGTTTACAGGAACATTTATAAAGTCATCGGAAATTGTAATTCGTCGTACGGGGATGATGAAATTTCCTCACCATTGGAGTCTTTATTTTCTGATGACGAAGGAAATCTTTTGATTCGCTTATGTCTTGGTATATCAACACTCTCAGAACGAGTTATTGCGGGAGATACAGTTTCGACTTGAGGAAGAGATTGTGCACCTTCTATGGAAATGATCGTCTTTTCCGGTGAACGAAAATCACTTGGCTGTATATCACCTTGACTCTGATAGGAGAAGTGCCTTTCGCAGCTCGGGCAACGGTGAGGTGACGACGACAACGTGTTTGAACGATTTCGATAATAAATAAAACAGATCAACGAATAGGATAAAATTACAAAACCAGAAATCCATAATGTAGTTTCGATATATGATTCTTCGAGTTGCCATATCAAGACATCAGTAATCAATATCAGAATGATAATAAACACGTGCAGAAATTTGGACCAATGTCTTCGAAAAAAACTTCGCCTGTGTCTTCTGCACGGTGAAGGAAGTAGCAAAGCTTCTTGCTCGGATTCCATCTTTCGACCTTAAAAGAAATTTAAAATTACTCATCTGAAAACTTAATTTTTATTTAAAATAAAATTTTAAAAAATCAGTATGCGGACCGACTCGACTATTTTAAATTAGACACGTAAAATTCTTCAAGTTATGGATAACGTAACATTAATTCCTATAACTGAAGGAAAATGAAGTAACTTATACCTGAACTCAGCAACAAACTGCTTAGAAGATATGCTTACTTGGGTAATGAAACAGTGTACCATCCAATAATCGGAGGGGGGGAGGAATGTTAGCTAAGTTCTATTCAAAAACTCTTCACTCTTGAGATGTTTAAAAGAAGAAATCTCGAATTCCTTTTTCTTTTTTTTTTTTTTTGTTGGAAAGAAATGAAGTTGTGGAATCTCCTCCCTAAATCCCGGATGATAGTTTGATTATTTCCTCAACTCATGGCATCGAGAATGTCATTTGAGTGCGACTAACATAGCAGGTGTTTTAATAGTTCCTAAAACGAAGTTGCACGAGGGCTTTGAAAAACTTAAAAAGGAATGGAAATAACATCTCTCTTCCATAAGAAAGCTGAAATACTCATTTGGCTATTTAAGGCCGGAATTTATTTCAGTTGAGACAATTTCAAGAAGTAACTCTTATTTAAAAATAAGTCATTGTTTAGCCAATTACTTTTCAGTTATGGTCAAAATGGTATTTTTCTTTAATTCGTATGCAGAACAAAGTTTTGATTTAAAGAGAGTTCATTACGAAAACTAGGGAGTATTCCGTGGTAGAATCGTCCGATATGGGATGACGATGTTTGATGCAGTCCAATTGTTTGGTCTACAAAAGCAGAGTTTCAAATTACTGTATGTAACCTCGGCCAATCCATGGTAATGAATCACTTCATTTCGTGAAATGAAAATCCTTTCCGGTCTAGTTGGCTGAAGAATGCGATCTAACCGAGTTGGATCCCGCCTTGGAGATGTTTGTAAATTTTTTTAAGTAGCAGATTCATTTCAAGAAGTCATTTCATAGCAATGAAATGACTTCTTTATTAGAGAAAAAAGTTGGCTTGTAAAATTTCAGATGTGTGGTCTGTTGAGCCAGACCCTAGAAAAACTCTAGAAGACTTTAGAGAAAACTAATGTGTTCAACTTTATTGTAAATATGACATTGGACAATTTTTCCCCAAATTGCTTATCACTTGATAAACGGATCAAGAACTTTAAGAAGGGAAAGAACACTTATGCATCATAATACTTACTGTAATACTACCCGAACTGCAAGTGTTGAGTTAGAATTATCAAGGTGATGGATTACTTTCTCTTTGCTTCCAGCGTGAATGAATCCGGTGTTTTGGTTGCGAGGAATAAATTTTCTAAACATGAAAATTTTGATAATCAAAACTTTTAAACATCAAGAGCAAAAGGAACTAACCTAAATTTTTATTAATGCTATTCTACAAATTCAGTAGAATCTTAAACCCTTCGGTTACGTAATGTCTGCACAATTCTAAATGGGTGTGAAATGAGCAGGAAAAGCTGAACAGCTTTTATTAGTTATAATAAACTCATGAATTCTTTCTTCATAAAATACTGCACATTACATTTCTCGACTTAAAACTGGCCTCAAACTTTTCTAGTTTAATTCACTGACCTGTATACTATGGAATTGTATAATCCTTCAAGATCAAAATTTAAAAACTATTTCCTCGCTTCAGTTTTCCTAAGTCCAGAAGATAATGATTGAAGAGATTTTATTACACTAGTTCAATTTTGCTCGTCCATAGCGATTAACAAAAATTCACTAGCGATGCAACTTATAAAATGGTATCTGAAAATGTGCAAGATATAGGATAAAGCCCCTTCTTATATTGGAAATTGCCATAATTTTGGAGAAATGTGCTAGCGAAGCAGCGGATAATGCTAGATTAAGAGAATTCGCGTATTAGATAGTGTCACTTTATCCTGAATATCGAAACGACTGGATCGGTATTTTGAATGGAGGTATGCTGGACAACCAAACTTAGTGCACACGTCAAAGAAAAGTTTGTTTCCTTCAATTAAGAAAAAAATTCAGAATTCTCTTGTACCATCAAGGGATACAGGATATTAGTTTTATACAGAAATGTGCATCTTTAGCGCTTGAAATTAAAAATATGTTATTTTAACATTTCCTCGAAGATATTCCTGAAAGCAGCTTTCACTATTTGTGAGAAAATGGTATAACTATCATATACGCAGTATGTATGGAATGGTAAATAACTGAAGTGCTAAAGCAATTAGTGATTCCACTCTTAACCAGACTGATAGTTTGTCTGATATGAGACAGGACGCGCTTATCAATTATAGCATAAATTTGCATGTCTCATAACTCCTCACATACAAGATAGTATGGCAGTTATGCTGTAGTTTTCCCCATCTTATTAAGTACACGCAAGCCAAAGAATAAATTCCTGACCTCATACTGATCAAATATCAACCACAAAACTCATGTACTGAGTACATCTCCGGTAGAAAATTATTTTCATGATGAAATTTCAGCCACTTGTGGAAAGGCTGATTAGCATTAGTCCATCAGTGAATATCAGCAGGATAAATGATGAGTTGTCGATTATGGAAATGAAGTTTGAGTAAAAATGAAGAATTCAATCTTAGAATAAATTTAGACCAGGTGATTCCAGGGAAGTAGCCTTTTAATTCGTCTTAACTTTTAATTCAAGTAGAATGACCATTTTTAAACAGTCAGCTCAAAGTACAAAGCAAGCGTGTGTTTCATCGACGGCAATCGCTGAATACAGAAAGCTTTAAGCCTTCATTGATATTAAATAGAAAGACTTCATTCGAAAATTAAGTTTAAATTTAAGTAAACATAAAAAATTAACAGAAGAGTTCAAAAAACCTAGTCGGTCCTGTTGAACAAAAACCGCCTAATTAACATCCAATCAAGTGCAACGATTTTAGGGTGAGCCTTATGAAATTCAAAGCGGCGTAAAATATGGTCCAGAGCAGCATTTTATAGGCATCTTACGCGGCATTAGAGCGAACTGCCTTTTGCTGTAAACAAGCCGTCGAGTTTATTGAGCAACCGGGAGTGCTGAAAATCAGATAATTCCTCAGTAAATATGATGTTGCAGTCGAGTATCCAAGATAATATGAATTATTTTACTACATTTTTCGATTATAAGCAGCTCAAGTGGAAAATATCAAGATTAAAATTAGGAATAGGTCAATTTTAGTTTGTTAGAAAAATCAAAGTAAATGAGCCACATCGTATTGACGATGGGTTTTGCTAACTTGGCGGAAGGCACTGGAAGTTGAAACTCAATATGGGTTGATCCGAAGGTTTGAACGGTAGGAAGAAGCAATAGAATGAAGACAATACGGTTTCGTTATATCCAGAGCCTAACTAACAGCATCAATTCTCTCAGCTGCTAGTGTAGCTCAGTAATAAAGGGCCTCTATTTCCACAATGGCAGATGAGTCCTTATTGGTTAAATCCTAATCTTTTTTCCATCTGTTATCCATTTAGAATATCCATGGCACAGCGAGGAAAGCTTTTCTCATGTAAACTAAATTTTGCAGCCGGAAAAAAAAAAATTTGTTTTGAACAGCAATACAAGATGGGGGGGGGGGGGTCTAGAAAGTTCTGATGATAAACACCTACAACAAAATGATATTAAAGCAACTGATAACCACAAGATCATACGGGGATATAATTACATAAGTTACGTTAATAACTCTGCTACTAGCATATTCTTTCTTGTGGTTATATCAGTTGCTTTAATATCATTTTTGTTCTAAGTGTTCATCAGAACGTTCCAGACACCCCCTCGTATACCTCTTAGGGTCGTTTAGGAAGGGGGCAGTTCTTTTGCATCTTAAGCCTTGCAATCGATAGCAGTCATTTCAGTTATTAGTGATAACTAAGAGTGGAGTGGCTAAAATTTCAGTCTGCTTCCTTTTTAAAATACGTTTTTGCTTATTTCCATCACTTTACCACTCGAAATCCATTCATTAGATTTGTCCGCTGTTAAGCTTTTTAATAGGCAGGAGATCGTTCGATGGCGTCAGTAGTTATAATTCGGTGAGTAACTTTTCGATCAAAAAATTTATTCGTTAAACTCGTCTACGGGGGAAATCTACGAACATTATGAACTTAGCTTGATGTGAAGTAGTAAAGCGATCTTTTAGCAATGCAGAATGTGGCAGCAATTTTCGCACAGGCCAGTCCCTGAGAGCATAAAATCTACTCTTACCTATGCATAAGTTAAATCACAGTGGAAGTTTTTCAAATTAATAAACAACGCGATTCATTAATATCAGTGTTAACTGGGAAACCAAATTAGAAGTTTGCTAAACAATTACTCATTCATATTACTTTCATAGAAAAGTACTTCGTTTATCAGATGCATAAGATTGGAAAAAAAAATTAAAGCTCGTCTTTTATCAGCAGACATACCAGTTAACTGGATATTGATTCCTTGTTTCTATTTTATTACGTTTGAAAAAAAGAATGAAGTGCAGTGGACAATGTACCCATATTTTTAATTAAAAGTAGTATGAATTCGACTGTGGGTATGGATGCTGGTATTTAGACCGTAGATGTGGTCTAGTGTAAGAATACTCCCCCCCCCCCCAGTCACAAGTTCGGTCTTATCAGTAGGGTTCTAGATTCTCTAATCTTTAGCCCACACAACTTGCGTGTACTCTCAATTTTTGGCAAGTTCCCAAATCATCCACTCACAGTTCTGATGATCTTAATACTTAAAATATTTAGAAATCAAATGGATATAATTTTCATTTAGACAAACTAGATAAAATAGTTCAGTTTTTTCTTACCCAAATGAACGTAACGTTGCTCTGTCTGGGTGGAAATTAAGTTTTTCATAAATAATCTGCAGTTACTGGCGACTGACGAACTCGGTTCTTAAGAGATTGAAAAATTAAGTACCATTCACTTGATTAGGGTGGATATAACTTTCTCAGAAAGTCCGAAACATTTCATTGGTTTAAGAAAGGTTATATGAATGGAATCTAAGCATTAGTCTTGAACAGTGCTTCATTTAAAAAAAAAAATACACACACACATATACACATTTGTAATATAGACATATTACTGTATTTATATTCAAGATTTTGGTTTCTTATCAAGACCTTTGATATGAAACATATGAATAAGCGTATATTTATTAATATTCATTAATCACCGAAATACGCAAGAAGCAAAATTTGTGAACCAACACTAATATGCGATTTTTTCCATTAAAATATAAAAAAAGAACAAAAAAGAAATAAATAAAAATTAAATACGTTTCTTTTAAAGATAAAATGATCTACTTAGCTTAAAACGTTTTAAATTTGTTTTCATTATTTCACGGCCCCCCTCAGCAAAACGTACTGCCCCAAGGGAGCCACGGCCCACAGTTTGGGAAGCGCTGGTCTAGAAAATATGAACTACCTTCATACTAATGCATGTTGCACCTTCCAGTCGAAAGGAATTCAAATTGGAAGTTGTCAAATAACATTTTCCCAGTTCAAACTAATTACAATCGCATTTATGCACGCGAGTTATTTCTTCATAAAGTGAATAATATTCTGAAAACAGGGGAAAAGAGAATGTTTTCCTCTGCTTTCCAAACTTTTCTAGTGACAATTAAAGTAAACAAAATCAATTTTAAATGAGCAATTCAATTTAAAATATATCGGCATTTACCTCGTTCTTAAAGTCTGCTTACTGCGTCGTCGTTTGCATTATGATAATGGATACGAATACTACGCGCTCTTGGAATACAATTGATCAGGATTTTGTTTGCATATCACATTCGTGGAGTAATTTATGATCGGAGCATTACTTTCGCTTAGACTTAAATAACCTTCTGGTATTTCAGAAGTAGATGGTTGGGAAATTTCTATCCCTTGGTGAAGAGGGGCATTTAGTCCTAGTGCGATGTTTCGAAAAGAATCTCTTACACGGCGAAAATAATCATTGTTGGGATTGAGCCAGCGACCACTTTCCGAAATCTCGTTGATGAAATAGTGCTGCACATTAGGATTTCCAGCTGGGAAAAGTGGACTATCCGTGGAAGACTGATTAGGATCAGTTGTTTCGTTCGACGAACTACCGTTAGGCGACTTTTTTCTACATAAAGGAGTGCAGTAATAAATAATGCACGCTGTTATATGCACAAGAGCCACTATACCAGAAACATACAGTGCAATTTCAGAATACTCTTCTGCGAAGAACCGGATGGGAACGTTTGATGTCAAAGTCAGAAAAATTACAAGTCCATTCAAGAGTTCGGCAAGTGGCGTTTCACAAAACTTGCGTCTTTGTATTCTACAAAGAGCAATTCTAGATTCCATCCTTTCTCCTAGAAAAGGAAAGTCACATTTTATTGAAAAATGAATAAAATTCATTATCAAATAAATTTTATTCCTTCTAAAGTTTTAAATTTAAGTTTTGCATCTCAATATTTGCAAAAGATTATCAGTGACTTCAAAATGCAAATAAATACACTGAAGTCCTACTTCGGAACATGTTGAGAAAAAAATGATGTTAGATGTGCAATTAAAAATACATGGAAAGTTAGATTCTTTAGACAAATCAATATACGTTTTTCCATATAGATATGTACACTCAGGTAACGAAACAGCTTCTCTTATTGAGATCTCCACTGAATTCACAAGATATCAGAAGTTCAGTAGGCGCTGAAATTTATTTCGAACATATTAGTACACAAGTGACAGCTCCGCAGGATGAATAACACTTAATTCGATTTATTTTAAACTAAATGTTCGAAGACATAATTAACAAATTCTGGAGTATAATAAAGAACCAAATACGACAATTGTAAGAAACTAGTTACACTGACTATTTTGTCAGTCTGTATGTACAAGAATGGCTGTACAAACTGTTCATGAAAGTTTCTTTAAAAATATGTAAATAGGAAATACTCAGTTTCTGCTGAAAACAAGAAAATGAAAAGGGAGGAAGAGAAATTCAGTTTGAAGCATGAGGAATAATTGATACCGAGTTTTGATAGAAAACGAGTGGATTATGGAAGTTACAAGTACAGTAATGCTTACGAATATAGAAGAAAGGTATACACCAAAAACAAATGGTCAGTTGTAGAAACGGATGCAGTTAAACACAAATAACTTGTTACTCCGACTTTCTTGATGAGTGCATAGTTGCGTAAGAGCTGTCTGATTCAAGCGATAAACTTGAAATCTACAAGTTACCACTGGATCTTAAGAGTAGTACATATTCAAAAAGCATATTTACTTATTCCTGCTGTAGGGGAACGAAGATCGTCAAAAGATTTAAACTGAATTGTTAACAAAGTTCGAGTATGGAAACTCAGTAGAAGGAAGCGAGTTAACTATCTGTTAGAGCAAGCTTATCAAAGAAAAATATGCAGTTAACAGAACATACTGTCAATTTTAGATAACTCGATTAATTAAAACTGTGGGTTAAATAAGTAATTTTATATTCGAATTCAAGACTGCGAGATGGTCTTGAATGTCTTTTCAAGACTGCGAGATGGTCTTTTGTGTTCAATTAGCAATGCAGTACGATCTGGTATGCGAAAACGGTCGCATTTTCTGTACAGATCTTCTAGAGCATTTTTTTATTCAAAATCACGAATTCGTAGCGTGATAAAATACTGTAAGAAAAAATATACTGCATTTAAAAACACTTTCTCCATTCGTAATATGGATTTTCTTTCTTTGAAGTTATCCCTCCGAATGACAAATATCAGCAAATCAATGAACAACATTTACTCGAATATTTAAATTCCGTTTCACAGTATAGAAGGCCATTAAATATTTTACTTATATTCCAGCTTCCAAAATTTATTTAAAATTTGAGTTTTAGTTAGAGCGATTCAGTTAAACATATAATACAAAATATTATCTTATTTAGATCACATTTTGTAAAGATCTTATGAAAATACACTGAGTGAGTAAACTATTTGCATTATTTATGCGACTATACCGAAAAAGAACGCATTTCACTGCTATATCCGTTTTAATTTCTCCCCTTTCCAGCCCGTCACCCTGAAAAATTTTTATCAGATTAATGGATAGTGTATAATATCCATTTAAAAATGCAAAGCACAAAACAGTGAGTAATGCCTATTAATATATTAAATTCATTACTCATATCAATTCATATTCAAATATAAATTGCTGAAATTCAGCATTGCAGAAATAGTGCTGCTAATGAAGTTATGAAGCTCGTGGACTAATATTCTCTAGTTCAGAAATCGTGTTAAATGGAAAGAAGTTCCCAGTTTCAGAAACTATCCATAGGCTAGTGGAACAATGCTTTTACGCTCGCGAATTTCGAGGAGTGGATGAACAATACTCGGATTTGGACGCCTGCCCAAATATAATTCTTGTGCAAGTGCACTTTGTCAGAAATAGGTACTGGCATAGGACGGAACCACGCAATTGCAAGCGACTGCTCACAAGGCATTTGCTACAAAATCGAAGCTTGGGGAGGGACTGTTACTGTTTGGAAATTTTGTAATGTGAAATGATTATAGGGTTTGAATAAGATTAGAATATTTTTGACATCAGTTTAAGTATTACTTTTAAATGTCAGTGTGGGGAAGCTCAAGTGTAAATAGCACGAGAATTGTTAGACTGCGATTTGTCACTTCTGTAAAGTTGGTTTCAATATAGATTTCAACATAATCAAATTACTTGTCTGTTGAATGGGATATTAAATACTTTCTGCATTTGCCGGAATGTTAGGTTGTTACAAATGACGTCGACACCTGTAACAATTGATTTTTCCTGTAATTGCTTAAATGAAAGCATTTAAGCAATTACAGGAATATCGCTTTGATTAGTATAGCTAAAAAGCATGTTTTAATTCAACGCTATTCGTATATCGAAAGGTAGAGATACTGAAATAAAATTATATCTATGAAACATATTGCAAATTTTTTCTCCTCCAGTTTCATATTAGCATTTCAATTCTCATTAGCTAGCCGAATACTTAACTTAAAAGGAACCTTCAGAAACTAAACGTTAGCATTAATATCTTGAGTATTAGAAGCATTGCAAGAAAAACAGCAACGAACTGAAGAACATGTTGCATCAGAACATTAATAATGCTAATTTCTTACACTAATTCTCTAGATAAAATAAAATACTATTCGCTCCAACTTAACTTACGAGGGCGTGCTGAAACGTTGGGATAATCACCATGTAACTTACACATTCTTCATATTTCCCCACTAAGTGTTATTCACTTGTTACAGCGCTGCAGCATCATTTGAAAACCTCAGAGAATAAAAAAAAAAGTCTTTCCCTTTGTTGCATAAAGCAGTCATTTTTGTTCGAGGTGTTTATCAAAACTTTTCATCCCCTCTCGTAAGTATTTTTACATTAGGTACAAAAATGATGAATTAATAGAAATAGTAATTTAAAGTTGATAAAAATGCAAATCGATTAATTTGAATTAATAATTAAATCAATCATATCTGCACTGGAAATGAGATGAATATATTCTCTGCTTATGCTTCAGCAATCTGTATGATCAAACCAAACGGAAAATTTCCCTTTCAATTGTCGGATTAACTTCTCTTCAAACTTTGCCTAATCTTTCTGTTCAGATATTTCTTTCTCCCGTTAATGAAAAGCATTTTCGCTGGAATTGTCACATGTTTCCTCTTCCAGACTGTTCTTTACCAAGCATGTTTTAGCCATTGTGCATAGATTGCAGGGGGGGATTAACTGCTTCTTTGTGATTGTTACCTTTTATGTTGTTCCTTGCCCCAATCCAATGAAGTTTTCTGTAACCTCGTTTCGCCTTCTTCGCAATTTAATGTAGATCCCCAATAACTTTAGCATATAAAGACCCCTGATAGTCTTCATTTCTATTTGTTGGGAAAAAGATACGCGACCTTTTCACTCACTTTTAGTGAGTGATATTTTGGTACGTTTCGTCACTCTGCGATCAATCTCCTATTCAAAATCCAATACCTCCGGACTTCTGAGATTCGGGATCAGTTATTTTCGCTTTCATCTCTGCTGACTGTGCGCAATGCCCATAAACAGTACGTAAACCTGGAGTATGTTAGTACCGTGGCTAGGCTACACATTTTTTTTTAATGTTGTAATTTTTATTTAATCCAGAAGTCTTCCATTAGAGACCAAACACGGAACCTTTTCAAGCCACTTCACACCTTCAGTCAATGGAAATGTAGTTTCGCACCCAATGACAAATTCACCTATACTATTAGGAGCTCGTTCTCCTCTACATAGAATGCTTGTTGCCTTTCCGCACCTACACTACCTCAATATATTAGTTTAATTTCACTAATTTTAACAAAATCACTAGTTTAATATATAAAAAAGTCCCCCCCCCATTGATAACCTTTAAATGTTTAACAGTTGCGTTCATATCCGAAAATAACATCAAGTTATTCTCAGTTACACTAGGAAAACTGAATTTACGCCACATTGCCTCGTAACTTCGTTCACAATAATCTATAGCCCTTCCTTACTATGCCAGTGAGCACCTCACACATCAGAAATAAAGCCTAAAATATACATGCGTATGATACCTTTCTTAAAGTCGTTGCTACTTCTCACTACGCCTTAAGGCAACAAGAGAGGTGTGAGAGAATGCAAGTGCATTATAATAGCATTTCCAGGGTTAGTTGGAACGTAATTTGCATGCTGTACAAGTCCTCGAATTTACTAGAGGGTGTATATGCAGACGAAAGCCTTTTTTTCCCCTTCGAACAGAAGGTAGGGGTGGGGTAAATCTAAATGTTTATTTGAAAAGTCTAAAGATATGCCATTAATTAAAACTTATTCTTAAAATTTCTTTGTGCAAAATAGTTGTTTTATTGATAAATACAGGTTAGGCCACCTGTACCCGAACGAGTGACGAAGTGGAAGTATTGTTTCTCTTTATATTTTAGGCAGCGTAGGGGAAATAGCGTGATATATTTCATTTCCTTGGATTGTAACGTATGCAAGTTAATTCTAGGCGGAAGGTTTTACATGAAAGGATATAAAAATTTCGGAATTTAAGTTTATAGATCCCAGACGTTTAAACGCAATTTCTGCTTCGTGTGCGGTCCTCGAGAATTAATACAATTGCGACAACTGCTCACGGTGTTTCTTCACGTATGTCTTCAACGGCATGCTGAATTACACTTGGTTATTTCATTTGTAAACTGCTCCGACCTTCAAAAGAAATAACTTCGGGGACCGAAATGTCCATTATGCACCGATTAAACATGGAATATGTCTCTTGTCATAGTGTGCTGGCCATAAAAATTAATTATAATCAATTTATGGCTTTCTTATTAGCTAACTGAGATCTGGATTACGGATCAGTGATATATTTGAACAAATTTTCGCAACCTTGTATGATGAGCTGTCTAAATGTAACAGTTCTTTTGTTAACACTACTTGCCAAGCCAAAGTGAGCCTAAACTGAGATAATCAGGCAGTTTTTGAAAGTGTCACACTCACTCTCTCATTTTCTGACAAAATTCAATCTCATTTTCAACCTGCAGGCTGCTTCAAGTTTCTGAATTTTGTGGTTCCACGAAAATTCATCAAAAAGATTTAATCAAATGACAATTCATCGAAATCTAATCCACTTTTGTTCATAAAACAATTTATTGAAAAATAATGTATCGATAATTTCTGATGAATTCCCTTCATAGTTAATCGAAACAGTTAATTTCTTCCCAAATATTGTTTTAAAGTTTTCCGTAATTTTACCTAAAATGCTGTTAACATAAGTAGATCATCAGTTTTGCCTTCTTACTCACCATACTGGCCAAAGCAACTATTGATAATGAAGGTTTAACATTTGCTCTCACCAATGAAGAGCTTCTATTGCATTTTCTTCAACTTTGGTCTACTCTCCAGTGAATTTCTCTAATGCTAATATCCTAGTTTTGTTCATAAGAACGAAACTAGGATATTACCATTAGAACTATTTGGCTACATCCTTTTCCCCGAATTTCACAACTGCTTTAGATTTGTTCTCCTCCAAAAGTTCTCTTTGATTTCCTATATACAAATACTTTGATCGGGCAAAAGTAGATAGCTACGACATATTTGAAGGTGCCTAACATTGGAAGTTCGTATTCTACTCAATATCATATAAATATCATAAAAATGAGCTAACGCCTTTTATTCCCCTAAGAAACTGCTCTAGTGAAAGCAATGTTAGCTTACTGGGCCTTTCAGTATATCCTAATATTTCAAATATAACAAATAACAAGCCACTATCTAAAATAGCCACTACATAAATTAATTAAATAAAACCAGATGTCTTAACAGTTAAGCAACAAATATGAAATGTCCTATAAATTTAAACTAAAACGCGAGCAGTTAATTTTGGGAAACTACAGCTTTTACTGCGGCAGTGCACTCGGAAGATGAATACCTCAGTCACATGCAGGCATTAGCCAACCACCAAATCTGCAACTATCTCCCTTCATCACGACGATTAAAACAGTGATATGACATACTGTCCAATTTCTATTGTAGACATATATTAAAAGACACTATGGCACATTTATTGACTGACTATGAGCGGAAGGGAATATTCATAGAGTATCACCAGAATGAGAACAACATCCCAACTTCTTTCATGAACGCTGGAACGAGAGGGATCAACCTTTGACTGAGAAATGAAACAGCATTACTACCCACTTTGATAGCTAATAGAAAATTAGCCAAAAGCCTGTCTTATGATCCTCTTCGTATCTGCTAATCCAGGTGCATTATATTATAGAGGCTTTAGCAATTTTTTCTGAAATTTTGATTACGATTATTCACTCCGCTGTAAGAATTTTATTATGCAGTCGCGTACATATAAATTCTCTGCCTCATTGTAGAAAAGTCTTTAAATCTTCTTCTTCTTCTTCTTCTTCTTTTTCTGCAGCTTGTCCCACTTAAGTGGGGTCGCTGTTTGTAGTGAGTCTCCTCCACATCCTCCGCTCTTGGGCTGTAACCACATCCAAGTTCATCCTCAAGTCTTCCTCCACCAGCTCCCTCCATCTCTTCTTTGGCCGCCCGCACTTCCTCCTCATCTCCACATCTATCTGCATGACCTTTATTCCCACATACTCGCCTTCCCTCCTCATCACATGACCAAACCATCTCACTAAGTTCGTAACTTTCACCGTTCTCCTTACATAGCCATTTCTCAGACAATCCTTTCTGGTCACACCGCACACCCACCTAAGCATTCTCATCTTCGCTATCCCCATCCTGCTGATGTTATTTTTCCTCAGGGCCACAGTTTCTATAGCATACGTCATAGCTGGTCTCACTACTGCCCTGTAAATTTTACCTTTTAGATTGATCGGTACCCTCTTATCGCATAGCACTCCAGCCATCTCTCTCTCTCTCTCTCTCTCTCTCTCTCCCCAGTTCCTCCATTCTGCTTGTATCCTGCATCCCACTTCCTTCTCGGCCTCTCCATCCTCTTTCGCTATTGAACCGAAATATCTAAAGTCACTGACCTTCCTGATGACATTTCCTTCTAGCTCCAGACCTGGCTGCCATTCAATTTGCAACACATGTACTCTCTCTTACTTCTGCTCAGTCTCATACCTCTCTTCCAGTACTTTCCTCCAACTTTCCAGTTTAGCTGCCACTTCTTTTCATGATTCTGCACACAGCACAATGGCATCCGCATACAACATAGTCCAAAGAGCGTCTTCTCTCACCCCCTCCGTCACCACCTACATCAAAAATTGTTATCGATAATTGAGTTCGTAAAATCAACCGATAGGATTGAGACATGAGCATTCGCAACGGCAAGGTTCAGTTTATGGGAGGAACCTCAACTCTTGCTAAGTCTTAGCATTAGGAGATTATTTAGTCATTAAATAACCGGTAGCTAGTAATATTAGTGTTGTAAAATAAGAATTTATTAAGCAGCTGAGAGCTGCAATACTGTTACAGTGAAACGACAAAATTGATATTGGATTATCCGTTAGAATTATCTGTGAAGAAACTAAAGGCAAAGAAGACAATATACTGTCTATTATTTTTTTTTGTCTATTATTTTTTATGTAGATTTTTTTAACCTACGTTTCCAGAGAAAAGAGAAATATTTGTGATGCAAATATTATTATCACTAATGGTTGACACCAGTATTAGTGATAAAAATGCAGTGTTAAATCTTTTAAAACATCAGTTTTCGATAAAATGAGTCGGTCCTACAAAGCAAAAATGATTGAAGAAACGAATGAGCAAAGTGAATGCAACAGATTACTAGCATCCTTAAGAAAAATAAAATGACACTAAGAAAAGAAAAACAACATTGACATAATAGCAGCAATAACAATTAATCCACAAATATGCCCCCCCCCCTTCTGCTATTCCAGGAACCTCGGTATCGAAATAGTATTTTAGGAATGCAAAAATATCTAGAAATCAGCAGTGGGCGCTTAGGGTCTGTTGGAGGAGTGGATAGCATTCTCCTTACAACCAGCTATGGATTCGAATCCCACAATGTTATGTTATGAATGTCGTCAGGTATATCATTTCCATCACCCCATATGAAATCACTATCCTTGATTGTGAAACTTAAGTATCTTGAAAAAAAATCTGTGTTTGGTCTCAAGAACCAGGTTTCTGATTATTTAATCCTACGTCCAACCATGTAGCGACATTAGTAAACCAACAGCATGCAATTTTCTTTGCGTTGAATTTCCATTGATAATGTAGAATAGGAATTATTCCATTCAAATGCAAAATGCATTTTTAAGGGTAGATCATCGGAAAAGTGTCTAGACACCAGATGCGGTTCGTTTTTTTCTTTCACGCCACTTTAGGTCTTCAGTAAGCAGGATGGTAGATTAATTAGCCATTACATTTCATCGTAATGACTAATTACGATGAAAGTAGTTTCTTCTTTTACAGCATTATGATGTACTTAAGGAATAAGTAGCAAGAGTTATTTTTCTTTGAAAAAGATGTACCATATCAAGCAATATTCACCATATTATTTTCTGACATTCGTTAGATCTTGGTGCATCTTTCCATCATTCGTTGTCAGTTGTCTTCTCCTTTAACACTGAAGGTTCTGGAGGTTTCAATATCATTTTGACTTGGATGTTTGTGAAAGTCTAAGAATATCATTTTCTACCCTGTGGTACTATTACTTTGCGTAGTGAATAACTGAAGTAGTATGGGAGAAAAAGTTAATTATGGAAATAACGTTTAACGGACGTAACCAGTGTTCCTTGCGTTCTCGTCCTCCCTTCTCAATTTCAGCATATATAGAGGAGGGATCAACTAAAATTCATGACAATGGAGGATCACGTTCTACTGTGTCCATTGATAATACTAACAAAAACCTTCGAATTTAAATTTAATAGTTATTGCAATAGTAACATATTTAATATTATACGCGTATACTGCAGCGTTAATATTGACTTTGAAGAAAAAACAATATGATTTATGGTTCGTTTAATCATAAAGTGTCAATCATTTGGAATTTAACTTATGGTATTAATTTTGCTAAATCAGCAGAGGCAAAAACATTCTTAAGCGTCGCTTTGGAACAACGCTCCTCCCTGATTTGTAAAACGGAGATAAAATGATCAAGCAGATAATTTTCATAAGACTGTGATCATAAGCATGTTCAGTTACGCCTGTTTTGTAAAAAAAAAAATATATATATATATGTACCGGATAGGTGCAAACGATGTTCTATGTGAAACCTCTCTATAAAGTATATTTTAAAAAAAAAAGCCTCCGTAGTTCAGTCTGTATAAACTAAGCCCTTTAGTCGGAAAGACCTGGATTCGATTCCCGTCCATGACGTGAGGAACCTTTATCTGGTCTCTTTCGACTAAGGGTGAGTTAGCTGGTCTCAGAGTATGTTTTCTCCCGGAAACTTAATTTTCGTCCCTCAGAATAGGCAAACCAGCCAGGAGAACACACGCAGTTAACAGGGAAAAAAAAAACAAAAAAAAACATTAGAACTAATAGCTTCGTGTTGGTTTTCATAAGATGGTGCCTTACTGTCGATATGGGAGTCACGGCCACTGTATCATCATACGATAATTAATGAAGAAAAAAAATTTATTTTTGCGTAATTTATTTGCTTTCAAATTTATGGAACACAAGGTACAGCTTATTTTTTGCAACTAAAATATGAGACACGCTTGTGATTGCAAATTATGAAATCTCCAGTGGAATACTGCATCTGTTGGAGTACCGCTTCTTACTGGAGAAGGGTCTACGAATTAGGCTCCGAGAAATGAACGTTGAAGTCGCTTTTAAGAATCACTGCCGCTTCATAACTTTCTTCAACAATGCAGCACCGCCAATAAAATAAACCACACTGATATTCCCGTTATTTGTCATTAATAATATCGAAATGGAGAGTAATAATAACGCGTGCTTTGCGTTTGTTTTGGAATACCCAATCCCACCGGCTTGTTGATAATCTCTGTTCATTTTTATCACTCAATCTGGTTGGCGGAGTGGATAGCGTATCCGCTCTCCAGCCAAAAGGCTGCGGATTCGAATCCCGTCCTGGGCATGGATGTTTGCGATTGTCTGTGGAAATACCAGTGGTTGTCGGCGGCAGATGGCGTTGGTGTAGTTGAGATCAGTTGGTGATTGAATGATGGAGATGTAGAGCAGGTGCCCTCCCTTGATGAGTCCTTGGACTCCCTGGAGGTGTCAAATAATGTCTGCGAGATATCCGGAATGAGCTGGAAGGTTAGCGAGTAATCAACTGATTACTCGTTAACCTTTCAAACTGCTTCGAAGAGGAGCCGTTGAATGCGCATTTCCCAATGTGTGGTGAAAGATTTTGCCAACGGTAGTTGGAAACTTTCTATGGTATATTACCCTAGAAACCACTGCTCGTGATTCTTTGCATATTGATACCCAACCCAACCGAAAGTTGTCCCTTGAAATTTAGGAATGGTTATGACGTAAGCCATAATGAGGAGAAGTGATACACTTTAGACGACATCGTGATTTTATTCAAAAGCACAATGGCCATGTGGCGTCTGATCCGAATAAGATCACCGATGCGATCAGATGAACTGGGGCTATCGGGGAGTCGAAACCTTTGAAAATTTAATGTAATGTCGTATAACATCAGGTGTGAATTCTTTAAATTCAAGCCAGTTTACCTAAAACTCTATTCGCTAATCAATCAGAAACGCAAATATTCGTGGTTAGATATGGTTTGCAAACAATCAAGAGAAATTCAGAGGATAGACTGTCAGTGTCTAAAACAGACATTTTATTTATCTAGCTTTTATCACGTGTGCTTTTTGCTCTAGGTTTTTCGCAACTAACGAATATATCTTGAAGTCAACTTTTCTTCTATAGAGTTAAGCTCCGAGTTACAACAATTTGCAGAATGTTAGCAACGAAATATTCTAACACCGTTCGGACAAAGTCATTTATCTTCTTTAGTCGCGAAACGCGATTCAGTCAGTTCTTTTCGAATCTTAATTTCGGTTCGTTATATTTCCGATAACGCAGTAGAGAAATCAATTTACTTAGATTAACGCATTATTAGATTTTAATCGGCCCATGCCACAGATGGGGCTGTTGATGCGCTCTCTAATCTGTTTTTTGATGAGAGTAGCTCGTACAGGGCAAAGTTGACGAAGATTAAGATCAATTAAAAACATTCTTTTCAAAGTTATAATCAATATGCTTTGCGATTTTTTTCTCTTTAATATTACTTCTTGAATTTTTTAAAAATGGTAGTGATGTTGGGGTGAGAGGAGCAAATACTAGAGACAAGCCGCCTTGGCTGGCAGAATTGTTACCATATGCACTCTCCAGCCAAAAGGCTGTGGGTTGGAATCCCGCCGTTGGCATGCATGTTTGTAAAAATACTAGTGGTGGTGGATGGTAGATGATGGTAGTTGCGATTCGTTGTAGTTGGTGGATTGAGTGTGTAAATAATTTCATGTAGGAAATGCTAAGAATAAGGAAGACAATGTATTATTTGCCGTAGGAGAATTTGACGAATATCATGCATATTAGAATATTGGATTCCAGTGTAAAGAAGAGAAAAAAAGGGGGAAATAGTAATTTTTGTATTAGTTTTTTTATGCGCATGGTGCTTTGGCGTATGCTTAGTGCAGTATCACATGACTGAAGACGGGTTTCTGGAATTCAGTAATTGGAAAGAAGGCCGTCGCCGAGATGTGTACCCAGCAGTTTGTCTTTCTTACAGAAAGAAAATTTTCATATGGATCCAGTAGAAATAAACTGCCAAAATGTGGTAACATTGGTTATTCACTCCATTCTGAAGCAGTAGCATACTGAGACTAGTAAGTATTGCTGCAGCTACTTCCGGAGGGGGTAAAGATATGAAGGAAAAAAAAAAAAAACCTAACGCCTGCAGGATTCGGCGAAGCCGCTTTATTCCTAACTGTTGGATACTGAAAGGGCATTTCAATCTTCACAGGAAGCCAATTAAAGATAGTTAGCCAGACTATCACTAACAATATCCAGCATCAATGAAGAGGAAGCGGCTGGCATGTTCCGCCATCTCGTGGTCCCTAATCCTAACACTATTTATTATCTAAGATAGTGTGGATTCATCGGTTGATTTTCTCGAGTTTATGGGACGAAAATCAGAGTTTTCCGGACAAAAAACCCGCTTGCCTGTTCTAGAGTTCGATTAACTCCGGAACCGGTCGAAGAAAGGCTTAGAAAAAGGTTCAAATCTAGTCGCCGACTAGACGAACAAAATCTTCCTTCGGGCGATCAAGCGCCATGGAGTGCAAACGCCATTTTCACTGAAAAAGATATGTAAAGTAAAAAATTACCACTCGAGTCCATTTACTTCTTTGCTGTTGCCGAGCAAAAGATTTAAGTTGGAGTCCTGGTAATAACAGACTTGCTTCGTTGTCAGCTTTTTATCGCAAAAATTAAATTCGTATTTGTTGCGGACCATAAAGTTAAAACTTCATGATTACCTTCTTTGCCGGGATGCTGATATTCTCGCGTTATTTCGTTTACTATAAGTAAATTGAAGACAAGACGTTTATATTTGATTATTTGGCCAAACTAACTTGTTTTCCAACCCAACATCTTGAAACCCAAAATACTTCATTGTCAGATTTTCGTCGCAATTTTGTATTGATCTAAAAATTAGATGCTGAACGCGTCTTTCATCTTTACACGAATCGAAGCACGGAAGGTCATAAACCTTTCGCACATTAATAATGTGGTTGTCCGGGCTAATGGTTAGATAATATCAAAATTCAGCTCGAGTCAAAACATGGAATTTTTTTTTTTCCAAGTCGTAAACAGAGCGATGAAATTCAAACCACTTCAAGACGGCAATACCAGCTTTAGATTTTAACTCTCGGCTTATTGGTTGGAGAACGGTAGCGAGCTTGTCTTACGAGGCCAGTTATTTTATTGGAAACGAAATGGCTTGCTGAGGGAATCTCTGGTCTGAAATCTCAGGTGTTTCATGTATTTAATGGCGATATCTTAAATTTACACTTTTAGTACATATTAAGGATGCATTACAGTAAGAATAAAATTTCACTATTCATTTCATGTAGAAATCTTTATTCAAAAATTGAATAGTAAGGAATTAGGAGACCAATTCCTTACTATTGGTGTCAAAAATTACTAAAAACAATTAAGATATTTATTAAAAACATTGGATTTTGAAATTTGCAAATGCATAAAAAGTAGTCTACGATACTACAGTCAAAACATTTTCATATTACAGAGTCATCTGGAATTGTAGGCCATCATCGAAATGCGGGGGTGAAGGGGACTGGGAGTGTGTACTACCAGAGTCTTCAGCATCAGGCGAGAGAGCTTCTTTCTTCTTTTTCCTGGAACTAAGACTTTCCGACATATGTAGACCAGCGCGAGATGGTAACGTGGGCGCCGTTTCATACTCTAGTAGAGAGGGGGATGGCGTGACTGACATTTTGTTAACCCACGTAGCGGCATCTGCAAAAGAATCACGTACGCGATTCAAAGTACTGGTTTCAGGACTGCGCCACTGGCCACGGTAAGAAGCCTCGCTGCATGAAATGGTGTTCGGCTCATAACTAGGAACGTACGGATATGGGTCATACCTTTCAAATATAGCAGATTCAGAGAAAAACGCGTGCTCGTTGAACACTTGCTGATCGGAGGATTCAGTACTATCGGAAGATGAGTAGCAGTAATAGTAGATGACACATGCAGTTAAGTAGACAATTGCTGCAAAAATCGAAAGCAACAGTGCAACTAACCAGTACTCTTGTGCAGAGAACACTACTGTGACGTTTATTATCAATAATATCAGCACTGTGTTAATTGCATGCACAAGCTTAATTACCCATCCTTTACAACAAGTGCACCTTTGTTCGCCGTTTACTGCAAAACTGGAAGATATTCCGTTCCTGGACCTTGATTCCATCCTTCACCTGTAAAGAAGAGAAAAAAAAATTCAATAATGCTGAACCAGTTTCTGCTAAAAAAACAATAAACCTTGAAATTAGTTTAAAATTTTTTCTGAATTATGAATTCAAAATGGATATCCTGTTTGACGAAATGCACGTCTTAACGCAGCGGGTGTAAGTTTAGCAGGTTAGGATTTATTCCCTCTTTATGAAAAGTATATTCGTCTACATAAGCTTACTTGTACAAACTAACGATTACACTCTAAACTCTGCTAGCATAACTCGAGCATTGATTTAATGTACCAATTCGTTTTTCTTTGCTTTATTCATCTATCAGGGAGAACTGTACCGACATAGAATTGTTTAATCTATTTTGAAGTTTTATATGCTGAAGTTTTAAGTGACAAAATCGACTAAAATTAACTTTAAATAGAATTTCTAATTAATTTCTAAAAAATTGTTAGATTTCAAATACGCCAAAGCGCTGTGAATTTTAGATCTCCAGAGATACTGGGGTTGAAAGAAAGTAATGATACTCAGTCCACATGAAGCATGGTTAATTTAAAATAAAAACATGCCAATCATAGTCACCGAGTACGCAGACTTTCTTTTGTATGGTTGCAAAACACATCCCCACCATTAACTGCAGTGAAGGCTAGAAATAAGTGTAAGTTTTTGAAGATTTGTGTAACCGCGAAAGTAACTTGGCATTTGGTCAATACTGCCAAAAACGCTGCATTTTAGAGTTTTGCAAATTTAAAAAACCGTATCCGAATTATTTTCTAGTTTAAGCTCTTTAAAAAGGCCTTCTCTCCTCCTCATATGGCGTCTTTTGAGGCAAGAATACATCTTTCAGGTTCCATAGAAATCATAGTAGTAACAGAACATTTCACTCCTTCGAAAACTTTTCCCAAATGGACCTTAACACTGCCAACTGCTAGATATTTCTGAAACTGTTGGTACAGCTGTGGTGCCGTTTCTGGTCTAGACTGCTATCTGCATTCCTTCACACGGATGCTAAGATAGTAGTGAAAACTCGCTTTTACCAAGCTGCAAAACGACGTAATGGGGTAGCTAATGCTTAGTTACTTCTAGTTTGAATTTGTAAGATGCAAGTTTCTTAAAATAAAAGCTTGTTTTTGAGAGCATCAAATTCCAACCCCCCCCTCTTCCCAACGTGCGTCCGACAATCCATCTAACAACATAGGAAGTATGTGAATATGGTGGGGGGGTTGGAAGCATACAACAGATTATTCCACGAGCTTAACTCTTTCGATTCGAGTTTGACGAAGGATGTACTTCTCTTCGTTCGAGGGAGAACTCGCCCTTGCAGATTTCCTTCCAGTTGGGGAGCATGAGCTTTCCCGAACTTCTAGCTGGTGCTTATTCTTTATCCTGAAACTTGTTAGTCTTCATTAGTTTGTGTTCTTAGTTTTTTTTTTATTCAACTTTTGATGTAGGAAGAGATTTAATTTTGATTTACATCCCGCTTTGATTCTAATTTATATACAGTATTTGTGTTTTGTTCCACTTCTGATTTCCTTAGTCTGTTCCCACTCTTACTTCCCCCTCTTCTGTTTGCATCGTCTCTTCAGAGGGATTCGATAGCCGTTTCAGTTAACAACGTTGAAGGTTCTTACGACTTTTTTCACTTTAGTTGTCACGATTTGTGCGACATTCTTCAGTAGTTTAATCATGAATTTCTACCAATTCATGGTCCCCTTACCCTGATTTTTGAAATAGCGATATTGGCAATATTCAGTAGCGACTTCGTATCCATGGAAAAGTTACTTCAAAATATTATTATTTAGAAACGATGTTTGTCGTGCGACTGTAAAAAATTCCTTACTTCCACCCGGAATTTCGATGTGAAAACTAGAAATACATACTTCAAAAATTTCCATGGGAAGTACGTGTTTGGTTCCTTCATACAGAAAAACTTTTCATTTCCTGCGGGTGAAGAAAAGATTATTCCTGTACAGTCTCTTAACGCTATAGACTAGGCAAGACTGTGTACCTGACTAATCTTGTTAGACTAGGCACGTATACATAAGCTTAGTATTTTAAGCTCTAGTCTCTTCACATCCTTCCTACGAATCGTAAGTTGTATACCCTGGGAGTAATTGGAATCATTCTACACAGAAGCAATGAATTCTATGTTATGGTTTAGAAACGATGTTTGTCGTGCGACTGAAAAAAAAACCCGGAATTGATGTATAGCAAATTTTTTTGCTGTCTACTACGCAGAGACATCTCTTACTCGTGGAGAAGGAAGTGCCATCCCTAGCATCAACAAAGTCTGTAAGAAATAGAATTAAGTCAGGACACCAATATGTATCTAAAAACATTTAATGCAAAGCCATATTTCTGTACGTGTCTGTCCCTTACTCTATAGTACTATTTTTAATATTACCTGCTTCCTTTTGCCTAGTGAAGAGAGTTGTATTGGTTGCTTAAGGGGGTCTTCCTAATACGTCTTCATCATATAGTAAGTGCCGAAGTGTTTCTCACTGCAACCTTTTTTATAACAGTTCTGTCATAGTTACTTGGGAATAATTTGCATACTTCAAAGATTAGTAGAGTGTCAAAAAGAGGGGGGTATTCATTGCGCAGAGAACCTTTTACTCATCTACTACAGAATCAACTATTGAATTCATCGTTTCTTTTATTTATGTTTTCTAGGTAGATAACGGAAGTTAAGTAAATTATGAAATCACAAGAATTTACTGATGTAGTTACAATGAGAACGCGAGGTTACCTTTCTTGTCAGTTATTTATTAAGGGTGGGGAAAGTAAAGACAAACTGTGTGCATGATCGAATAGTTTATTTGCGGGACAGTGTAACTTGCATACCCATCCGGAAAAAAATCAGCTTCTTCCACCTCCCTAAATGAGCGGTGTAGGAAGTGTTTTCCCGTGGTCGAATTCAAACCTAGATCTTTCTAACTTAATCCTTCCACAAGCACCATGAAGATATTAGATTCCCTTGTTTTAAATTATATACGAAGCAACTAAGGTTTTTAATCCAATACATTATGACTGGTTTACCTGCTTTGTAGAATGAACAAAGAATCTCCGGAGTGTGTGTGTGTGGGGGGGGGGGAGCTGGTTCCTCTGTACAAGGGTGGATAATCCACCTCCACAATGAAAACCCCTTATAAAGGTTCTTTGTTCGTATACCAGAATGAGGTTCGAATCCCGGTTTTCTCAACCAAAGATGCCAAAAGTAGAGGCAAAATATGACTCCAGAAAGTATAACCACTAAATAAATTATATGAAACAAAAGCGGAACAGAAAGAAACATGTTTGTATTTAACCAGTAAATTGAAAAAGAATTAAATTTGATGGGGTAGAAAAACTACGAGATTTCCATAAATTTGACAGGAAAGAACAGGTTTCCATTTTTAGAGGTGTTTTCCATTTACCTACATTCGTTATGTCATTAGTTATTTAAATAATTTATAATTATTTAAATATGGTGCGTTATCATTTTAAAGCACTGTCTTTAAACTGGAAAGGAAATGGCTTTAGGTAATCAAAAACTCAATTCATAATAGCGGTCTTCTTACAACAACATTTTCATCACTCACGGCCTTTCCACCCCCCCCCTTCATAATGTGTGTCTTTAAATTGCGTGTGTTCCTCTGGATTTGCTATTTTGTAAGATAAAAAGCTCATGTTTCCTAAAGGAAAAAATCTTTACACTCCATATTAGACCGGTTAACTAGCCTTAGGTTGAAAAGGCCCTGATTCAGGTACGTCGCGTCCTAGACAGGATTCGAACCCAGGTCTTTTTAAGCAAAGAGTATCTTCGAAACCGACTGAGCTACGGAGGTTTAGGAATGATTTAGGGACGAAAATTATTGGATTTTCGCTTATCAATACTAATAAACAGACGTTATACTTGGGCCTTTATAGGTGTTTATAAACAATAGTTTGAAATTGTTCAGAGATGAGATTACAATTCGTGATATTTCGACTTTATTCCAAGAAACTCGTAATAAAATCATAATAAAAGTGACCCCCTGTCACTTTTATTATGATTTTTAGAGTGTTTTATATATATATATATATTATTTCCTTCCGTGGAGTGAGGACATAATACAGCTCTGTTGCCGCTATTTTTTACCACATAAATCAGCTGAAATGTTATATAGTTTATTACTCAATTGAGTTTAATACTCAAATTACTTAGTTTCGTAAAATTCATGTTTCACTTCACCAGAAAAAATAAGTGAATAAACTAAAATTAAAATATAAATGTTTAAGATTACATACAGGTAATGCTTACTATGAAATATTCGAACACAAGAAAAACAATGGAAAGGCATGTGTGTTCTAATGGTATTTGCCAGTTGCGAACTACTAGCAATCGCTTGCCTTGCGTATCGTGTTTAATAAGTTAACCAGTTGTTTGCACAGGATCACGAAGCAGGAAATACCTTCACAGCACATGCGCGCTTTCTATTGTTATTCGTGTTTTCAAGTAGTATTTTATGAAATAGTTGAACGCCTATACGTTAACATATAAGGTCTGAATTATATTTTAATTTTATTCACTTAATTTTCCCGATAATGCGAAACACCTGAATTTTATGAAACTAATTGAGTAATAAACTATTTCCAATTCCAGCTATTTTATGCGGAATACCAGCACCTATAAAGCAACACCAGTATACTTTTTTTGTGTGTTTATTTTACAGCTGAGAAAACCTACCAATCCTAGGTGTCCGGCTAGTAGTAGATTCCATCTTCATCTTCAGAATTATTATTAGTGATATTATTATTCGTGATATTTCAACTTTATTCCAAGAAACCACTACTGGCCTTACTAGCTACTTTGATAACAACTGCGCTCTCAAGCCTAAAGGTAAAGTCTAGTTATTATTATGAATATTATTAAAAGCCTGAACTGACTTGAAAAAGTATTGTTTGTGGTCGCTAAAACAAAGGTTCCCAAGATTATTTAACCATTAAGCCATCCATGAGAGTAGCGTACTATAAGGTTAAAAAGGCCTTTCTTCGGTGGAATTAAATCAAAATGGAGACGATTCAATAACAATCTTCAATACCATATTCATTAAATTCCATCTGACTATTACGGAAATTGGGAAATATCAAATAAAACAAAAGATTAAATTGGCATTTTTTTAATAATAAGAAAGTGAAATTTCCAGTAAAGATGCATGAAAACTACCTTAGAATTTATTCGTTTGTCTCATGTGACGTTCCAGTTCCTTGGGAAATTTGCTGTGATCGTTGATACAGTTGGCGTGTTCTTGTTTCATATACTTTTCAGACGAATGTATTTTTTTAAATGCTGCTTTTCCTTTCCTCTCAGCGTCGTGAAAAGAATTGCAATTCATTCCTTTCAAATAGGTTTTTGTAATTATCATTCATTTTTCGGTATCAATATACAATCGTTTCATTAATGAGGAAACCTCTTTCTATGAGGCAGGCAGTGTCAAAATAATGGCAGGTTTTCATCAATAAAATGTTGGGAAAAGTTCTGAATTTGTTAATTAAATTATCTTAGTCTATAACTTCTTCTAATATGGACTCTAAATTTGCGGTTGTCAAGGTGCTCCCTCCAATCCACTCCACTCTACTTTTATGTATATTGGATTGCTTCCCAAGTTATTTGAATTAAATTTTCGAAAAGATGAACACATTATCGTATATATTCTACTACTGTATTACAGAATTCATACTATATAAACTTTAAATTGTGAATGCATCAGAAAACCGTCGATAATCAAATTAGGCAATAATTCTTGCAGGCAAATATTTTCCATGTTTCATTTTAATATTGTTAATGATTTCAATCTTAGCTCTGACTTCAAATACCGATGCGTCCTGTCTTTCACGTTTCTGAACCAGATGAAAAAAAAAAAAAGTGACCGTCTAAGAAATGTACTAATATAAGAGAAGGGGGATTTTTTTAATGTTAATACAGTTGAACATTTATCGATAGAAGACAATATGATTTTGCTCTTGAAATTAATGAATTTGGACCTTTGCATTAGGCTCCGGATGACATATTTGTAAGAATACAGGAATCAACAAAAAGAAATATTGAAAATTCCTGAATTTTTGCAGATATTTTTTTAAATTTTCGTTTGGAAACAAAATGCGTTAACGACTACACTAAAAAGCTGATAAATTTTTCTAATAGCTTGAATTTATCCAAGAGATTTAAAGTGATCTGTGATTAAATCAGATATTTCTGCGGGTAAATTTGTAAACTCCAGTACTTTTATTTGAGCTCCTTTTGCTAGTAAATATTACCGCATTAAAACTGGTGATAATTTTATGCCAATATGATGAAGCTATCAACTAGTAGGATAATAAACTTAATTTGATTTAAATCAGTAATTAATTGTTCCATTGCCTGTTGGCAGGTTCCCATTTATTGCTCGTGTTTTGATTTGGAGCAAGAAAAGTTTATCATATAGTTTTTTGTTTTTTTTTAAATCCAACATTATTTCAAAACTGAATACAGAAACTATAAAAGTTTCGTGCGAAATTTGACCAAAGAGCTAACGGGAATACACTCTCCGCCATACTACGAGTTGCACTAGCCGAACTTAATAGGAGACATGAACGCTATGAGCGTCCATATATTCGCCTCATATTGGTTTACAGCAGGCCTGTGTCAAATTCGTTTACCTCCAAGGGCCAAATTAAGAATTATACATCAAGCCGCGGGCCGCAACAGAAAAAAAAAATCTCGAAATAAACAGGAAACAGATTTTTTAATATTAACATTAGAGTATATAAGTGCAAAATACAACTATGTTACAAATATACATATAAAATATAAAGTTTACATATTTAAATAAAATTATACATTTTTTTTTTTTTTTGAAGAAACTTGACAATGTTTTTCATTAACGAAATCTTCAAAATTTGGTTGAATTTGTTGAGCTGTAGTTATTTTCAATATTGTTTGCACATGCTGGTTTGTTAATCTTGATCTTTCCGCAGTTTTATTATTCTTTGAAGTTGAAAATAGTTGTTCGTATAAATATGTGCTACTGAACATAAAATACGCCTAATTGCACATAACACATTGGGGTATCGATCGACTGATAAATAATTATAGAACTTTGGATTTCCAACATCCATATATTTTTGTTTCAATACGAATCACACTGAATTTCCATTAATTCCAACTGTAAACTGTCATCAACAGTTTCAACATCAATCGATAGAGGAGAAAGAGATAGGTGAAACTGATTTTCATATTTCTTAAAATCTAAAAACCTTCTTTCGAATTCATTTTCTAATAACTTAATTTGATTGGCATATTCTGAAAATTTCAATTCCAGTGATTTTTGTAATAATGATTGACAACATTCAAAATGGGATAAATTTTCTTTTTGAATTTGGTTTCGCCAAAGTAATATTTTCTGTTTGAAAATACGGAATATTGTTAATATTGTCAAATAACATGTCGAATAAGCTGAATTTCGTCCAGCAATTCGAAGAATCGCTTTAAAACTTTGACTAGAAAGCCATCTAATTTCCGTATAATAAGGTAGATCGCTATATTCACTTTCTATATCTTCTAGAAAGTTACTAAATTGGCGATGATTAAGCTCACGTGCACGGATATAATTTACAATTTTACTGACATTTTTAGGACATATCCAATATTTAAAATTTTGGAGCATAGCGTTTGAATGAATAATATCTGATAAATAATGCAATGAAAATATTGAAAATTATTATTACCTTGTTCTTTGCATTTTCCTTTTAAATTTGTAACAACTCCTTTAACAACACCAGTGATGGCAGGAGCACCATCAGTTGCACGACAAACTTAGTTTTTTAACGGCAAATTGTATTCATTCAAAACTTCCATAAGTGCATCACAAATATCAACTGCAGTGGTTGTATCGTGCATAGAATAATTTCTAGAAGTTCTTCACTTACTTTTAAGTTCATATCACACCCACGAATAAAAACAGCCAGCTGAGCGATATCCCGTCATCCGTACTTTCGTCAATTGCAAGGGAATAGGTCTGAAATGTTGGAATTATTGATTTTAGTTGATTCCTTAAGTTCCCGGCTATATTATGAATTCTGCTTGCAATGGTGTCCGAGATAAACTTATATTTTTAAATTTCTTTAATTGATCAGGACACAACACTTCAACCGCTTTAATAATACATTCGCGAATAAATTCCCCTTCGGTGAATGGTTTCGACTTGCTTGCAATTAAATGTGATAACACATAACTGTTTTTTTACCGTAGCTCTTCAATAGGTTTGGTAAATACACTTTGTTGATTTTGAAGTGTCAACCTTAATTATGACAATTTAGCTTCACGAAGTTTCGCAACATATTTGTCATACTTTTCTTTGATTGGTATCGTAATGCTTTTTTAATATTGCAAACTGCAATAGAGTTTCTATATATCAGGCATAATTTTTTATTTCCTTGAATACAAAAATATTGTAACTCCCATTTTTCTTGAAAACTACGATGTTCTTTTTCAATTAATCGTTTTTTACCCATACTGGTTGAATGTTTCGAGATTGTTTTTATAAATTCCTTATTAATTATAAAGAAAACACTACGCTTCCTTACGACTTGAAAATTGCTAACAGCTAGCCTCCGATTACTGTGGTAAGCGGATGTAGCCGCGTACGTAGACTTGGTCGTTAAAATTCGGTAAAATTCGATATTTATGCAGTGGTGTAACAAGATTTTTTGAAATGACAAATAGAACATTATTTCCTTTAGAAATTACAGAGTAGTTTGGCGTATAAAATAATCTTAAGTGGAAATGTTAATTTTTTTTAAATATGTCAAAAGTTAAATAACCATGGTTACAAAGTTTGGCGGGCCGCATGTTACTTGTAGGCTGGCCTCGTGCGGCCCGCGGACCGCGTGTTTGACATGCCTGGTCTACAGCAATCCCTCGATTAGTGCGCCTAATGCGTTCTTTAAAACATGGGCATTAATCGAAAACGCACTAATCGAATTCATAACTTATGGGAAAAAGTATAATTCGTTCCTCAAATTTCTTTTTTGAACATTAATTTTTTTTATAAAAGAATTAAGGTATGTCTCAGGGCCTAGTTAAAAGAAAACCATGAAGTTGAAAGACAATAAAACATATTCAGAATATAAATTTCATTATTCTGCTTTTTAACAAAGAATTGAGCTAACGTAGTTTGGCGGTCATTTTGTTTCTGTTTTTCATATAACCGATGGTATGGCCCTATTGCCTCTTCTACTCTTCTGCAAATTTTACTGCTTCTCTCTTCATCAGGGTCAGCCTCCAGGCATTGCTGCTTAAAAACTTCGATTGTACGAAAAATAGTTTCAAATTGTTTCTGTGAAATCTCTTTTGGCTGACTATCAGTGGTTAAATGTTCTTCATATTCTTCGGGATCTTCCCGCTGTGCAATTTAACAGGTCGGAATCACTCAATTCTTCAGAAATGAGATTTAATTAACTCTTGGAAGTTATCATTGAAGGGGAGAAAGAAATGAAGGACGTACGAATTGGTCCCAACACGCGAAATCACGTGCTTTATAGATAACAGTTCTCAACTGCTATACAAGCAAAATCGTTACCACTTTAAAAACTACAATGATCATAAAAGAGAAGTTAATTTTCCGACGTGTAATAATAAACAAATCATCCCAGAAGACTGATTGATTACCCTATTATCGGAATGAATTCTCCTTTTTGTGACTGCGCATATCGGAGAGTCTGGAATCTGTGGGCGTGCTATAGCAGACGACATAAATTTTGGCGGTAAAAATTTTGAACATAGTATACATGGAAGTAGTGTAGTATGCCATTATAAAGAACTTTGTAAAATGTTTTAAATCGGTAACTAAATTATTTCATTCTGGTGAGTGATTTTTTAAAATAGTTAGCCATAAAAATGTATAGATAGAAACTTTTTAAAATCTGTAACATTTATTTTTAAGATATATATAGGCACACTAATCGAATTTGGGTATCGAAAAAAATGACTCACTAATCGGGGGCGCACTAATGGAGGGATTACTGTATTTCGATAAAGTTTGCTTTATCAAAGTGAACTGAGAGCTCGCTTACAGAAAATACACCTCTCCGACGCTTCGAGTTCCTTAGTACTAAGAGTTTTTGCTCTCTTAGGTTTCTGCCTGGTCTCTGACGAAAACCAATGAGTTTGAAACAGCTGTCAGGCCAGTGACTCTTTATCAAAATGGACCAATAGGAGGCGAATATACGGACGCTCATAGCGTTCATGTCTCCTATTAGGTTCGGCTAGACGTAGTATGGGACTAGTGTATTCCCGTTACCTCTCTGGTCAAATTTCGCAAGAAACTTTTATAGTTTCTCTATTGGGCTTTGAAATAATGTTGGATTTAATATCCACTTATTTTATGTAATTTTGCATCGCCGAAGTGAAGCTTTTTGGCTCTTATTTTAGTAAATACTTTACGCACCGACCGAAAGTTCGCTTACGGAAAATACACCTCTCCAACGCTTCGAGTTTCTTAGTACTGAGGGGAGTGGTAACTACTTGCGATCGATCCGGGTGGCAATGCTGTAGCCAATGAAGTTTTTTTTTTCTGCCTTAGTGCTGAGAGTTCTTGCTCTCTTAGGTTACTTCCGAATCTGGTTTCTGGTGAGGAGGATTAGATTTCGGGGGTTTACCTTCAGAGAACATTTTGAGTCTTTGGGAAAAGTGTTTTCTGGAGTGACCCGTGAGGGGCTTTGTCAGTGGATACTTTTTCCTGGAATATGAGCGGTTCTGCTCAGTGGTGGGGTGAGCCTGTCACTGATTGGAACCAACGCTGAGTTGGACGATCTTTTGGTCAATCGTAGGGATGGTCCGGGGATCGCGGAAGATTTCGGAGGATTTTGCCTTCAGAGAGCATTTTGAGTCTCTTGGGAAAGTGCTTTCTGGCGTGGTCCGTGAGTCACAATTTTGGTGGGTGCTTTTCCCTGGAACATGAGCAGTTCTGCTCAGTGGTAGGATGAGCCTGTCGCTGACTTGGATAATTTTTCGGTCACTCATAACGGGGGATCGCCTAATTTTTATAGAGGACCTTTACTTGAACACCAGGCTTAGATTTTAGGGGTTAGCCTTGAGAGAGAGAGAGAGAGAGATTTGAGTCACTGGGGAAAGTGCTTTCGAGCTTGGTCCATGAGGGACCATTTGGGTGGTTGCTTTTCCCTGGAATATGAGCGGTTCTTCTCAGTGGTGGGATGAGCCTGTCACTGAGTGGAACCAGCGCTAAGTTGGACGATCTTTCGGTCACTTAGGGAGAGGTCCGAGGGGTTCGTCTAATTTTTATAGAGATCTTTATACAGTGTCTCTGATGAAGGCCAATGAGTTTGAAACAGCTGTCAGGCCAGTGAAACTTTATCAAAATGGACTATAGGAGACGAATATATGGACACTCATAACGTTCATGTCTCCTGTTAGGTTCGGCTAGGGCAACTTAGTATGGGGCGAGTGTTACCTCTGGTGAAATTTCGCGCGAAACTTTTATAGTTTCTGAATTCGACTTTGAAATAATGTAAGATTTAATATCCACTTAATTTATGAAATTTTGCATCGCCGAAGTAAAGCCGTTTTGGCTCTTTATTTTAGGAAATATAGTTATTTTATTATTCTGTTTGTGCAATCTCATAAATCAATATCAATACTAAGATTGATTTCGGTGTACTTCCTCACAGACGGGTTGTATGTGAAGTGACAACTTTAGAGGCTACCAGTGAACTGAACAGGAAACCTTAGCTGGCTTTATAGGAATTTTTTGTTTTAAGCTTTACCAACAGAAAGTTGGTGTCCCATGTACTAGTTAAGGCTGACATGAACCACACACTAAGTATTGAACCGTCCATAAATAAAAGGAAAATCGCCAAGTCTTGCAAAGGAGAATTAAATAACTTACATTTATCGGCTAGCAGTCAAACGTAATCTGACAAGAGCTTTCATAGGATTATTATCCACAATTAATTTCTGTATTTTTTTTTTGTTGTTTTGTTTACAAGGGGGTTATTGACAAGTATGTCACATGAAATATGAATGTGAAAGCAGTTGACATTAGCATTAAGGTTAATAGTGCATAAAATAAAATCCGTTGATACTCTTTATTCTTCAAAAGGCAGTTTTCTTCATGGAAACCGATTTCATCGGTTTTCCAGGAGTCAACCCTATTTGCCTACGTCCAAGATCGACGAACTTTGGAATTAGCTGAGAAGAGGCGTAGGAAAAAAGTTAAGTCCAATTACCAAGTGAATTCAACCTATACCATTTTCTTCTCTATCTCGGGCTCTTCATGCCGAGGTACTAATACTTTCATTATATTCTATTTAATGCTATTTTATAGTAGACACATATTTTCTCAAATTTTGAGGCTTATTTAATTAAAAGAATACAGACGATTATCACTTTTAGCAAATAGATGGTTGCTGAATGCAGAAAGCAACTTCCCTTTTTCTGCCATTTTGCAACACTGAATCGGGTCTATTTTTTATTATCCATTCCGCAACTCGTAACAGCACTACTACGTGAACGTTCAAGGATGCTACAATTCCTACAGAACTTATTCAAAGTCGAAGAGTATGTTACAGTACAGAACTGCCTAGACATGAAATCTTATTAAAGTAGAAATACGTTTTAATGACAATTGTTCATATTTGGATTTCCGACACTTAGGCAATGTAGCCGAAAGCCACAATTATTTTGACTCAGTTACCAGGGTGTGCTGAAAAGTTGTGATGATCACCATGAAGGAATTGAGATTGAATCATGTAATTTACACATTATTCTACATATTCCCAACGAAGTGTTATACTACCCTTGTTACAGTGCTGAGAAAAAGTCTTTCCTTTGTTGCTCAAACCGGTCCTCAGCTGCAGATGTGACTTCATCTATAGTAAATGTGCTTCTTTCAAGTGTTTCTTTAAATTTGGGATTAGGAAATAGATGAGGCTAGGTCTGAAAAATAGGATGGGCATACATTGAAAGTCCGTGCGGTTAGCCTAGTCGCTTTGCGCTTCGCAACCATATACCTGGGGAAGGAGTGTCCTAGGTTTGATTCCCGTCGATGACGTGAGGAGCTTAAGGATCTTTCTCAGCCATAACCAAGTTAGCCGGTCTTGGGCGTGGACAGCAGGTTTTTATCCGCCAGTTTATCAAGGGTTTTCATCCTGCAAGAAGGCACACCGGCTCCGTGAACACACGGATTAGGCCTATGGCTGGGTCAGGAATACTGACCCAGCCATAGGCCTAATTCGTCAGCTTTGCCGGCTCCGAGCCTGGATAAAATTTGGCGGGACTGAGATGGTGCCTTTTCTCCCTCGTAAAAAGGGACTCACGGCCGTTTTATCATCATGCGAAACTATTATTGTACATTGAAAGTCCAAGTTGTGTATTGTCTGTTCAGTTTCGTGAGCAGATGCGTTATCTTGCAAAACAACACTTCTCAGTTACCAGGGCATTTTTCCTTCAATATCTCCAATTCCTTCGGAGCTGTTGAATAAACTACTGCTAACAGTTTCACTTTTTGAGGTACTTAGTCATTATTACACCATTCATATTCCAAAAGACAATGGCAAGAACTGTCCATGTTGGGTTCGGAACTTCTTTGGCCGTGAAGAACCTTTTTCTCCACTCCATTTACTTTTTTTGTTTGGTTTCTGAGTCAGAGATTAAGCCATATTTCAACAGTCACAATACGAGCCAAAAAAACATGTGCACCCAATTTCTCCAAACGACCCAAAATCTCTTGATAATATCACACGTGTTCTCTTCTACTCGGCATTCAAACATTTGGAGATCCACTTCACTGAGAGCTTCTGCATCCAGATCTTGGTGGATAATGACCAACTTGTTCCCTGGATATCCCCAGAATGTTTGCAATGTTTTGGGCTGGTATTCGTCCATCAAGGATCATGGCATGCACGGCATTGATGTTTTAAGGTGTGATCGCTGGGGAAGGTCTTCCTGAAATGGGGGCGTCTGTTGTCTCAGGATGCCCACTTTTTCCATATAGCAACTGTTGGGTACGCTAAGGCACAGTTCCCTAAAGTCCCACAAAGTTCAGTAAATCTCAATTGCGGACTTTTTCTTGGAGCACGAAAAAATTTATGAGGGGTCCGCTCCTATGTCTCCAAACTTCTGACATGTCATCTTATATATATCCTAAAAGAAGAACAGATCACAACTTGAAACATGAGGGTTAAAGGTTTTTTATATCCTAAACGAAGAACAGATTAAACTTGAAACGTGAGGGTTAAAGGATTTTTAAGGTGTTCGTCGGGTTATATCAGTTGCTTTAATAATATAATTTTTATTCTAGGTGTTTATCAGAACGTTTCAGTCCCACCTCGTGTGCTGTACATTTATTTACAGCTCGTTATTCTTCAATAAAATTTTCGAAGTGATTAAACTCTCCGAGAGACGGGCAGCATTAGGATGTTTCCTTCCAATAGCTGTTTATATCGAAATTGGCAACTAATTAAACAATTCTTGATCCATTTACAGTAAGTAAATGATTGTCAATTTAAGTGCCGTTTCCTGCCACAATACACGTGTCCAATTAAAAACAGTACGGTAATGCTGATTGAATTCTATTTATGTAACCACAGCGTTTTTTGCTAGATGAAGTGGTTCTTGAGATATGTTTGTTATCACAGCACCATAGAACGCAATGACGTAGTCCTGTTCATTGTTTCGGTTGAAAAAAAATCATCTTAATAGATGTGACCTTCTTGGAATTTCATGAGCCTCAGAATTCTTTTTGACAGTGTAGAGGAAACTGCTCATCCACATTGTGCAATAGTTAATGAAAAAATGTCACATATTATATATACATACACGGATATATTTTCTTTGGATATCGAGGTAAATAGCCTCACCTCAAATATTTCTGAGGTTTTGTATAAATGCTCCGTTGTAATCCCATTACTGGGGTAAAGGGCAAAAACGTGTATTCAGTGTAACAGCATGAAAATTAAGTCCAAACAACATGTATTTAGACAAATTATGTCACTGACTGCTTCTAATGCGATTTGTTACTCGTTATGAAAACTAATTATATACGCAAGTAGTAGTAGGGGCACTTTTGACAAGATCAATATAAGATAAGGAATCGTGATGTGATTGGTTGTTCATTTGATGACGTCGTTGTTTATGTGACGTCACGAGTTTGGAATGTTTGGAATTTTTCTGGAGACCATCTGTGTGGTTGACGTCACGTTGTTTGTTTTGTTCGCGTATGGAATTATGGGTGATGGTAGCGATAAGGATTCGTGTCGTGATTGGTGGGGCACTTTGAACAAGATCAAGATAAGTAAGGAATCGTGTCGTGAATGTTTGTTACTATCAGGTGTAGATAAGTGACATCATTTGTTAGTTGTAAATAAGTGACGTCATTTGTTAGTTGTAAATTATTGTTTTGAATGGAAAAGGGAGATATATTAGTGGATAAGGATTCTGTCATGCTTGGTGGACACTTCTGACAAAATCAAGATCAAGATAAGATAAGGAATCGTGACGTGAACGTTTGTAAATAAGTTAGTTGTAAATAACTGACGTTATTGTTTTGAATGGAAAAGGAAGATATTGTTAGTGGATAAGGATTCGTGTCGTGATTGATGGGATACTGTGAACAAAATAGGGGTAGGGTGAAGGGGGGGAAGCGACGTCAGTGTCTTGAATGTGTATTGTTATGAGTTATAGATAAGTAAATGGTTTGCATATGTCATTATGAGTGATGGATAGTGATAAGATAAATTTTGGAATGTATGGAATTTCGCTGGGCCCCCCCTTCTTTCAAGGACATCACATGGTGTGTTGGGTTCGCATAGAGCATTGTGGATATATTTAGAGATAACCAATCGTGACGTTATGTGTTTGGAAATTTCTGGGGAAATTATGTCTCTCTTTGATATCACATGGTGTTTTGGTTTGCCTATGGAATTGTGGGCAATGTTTTTGAGATAAGATATCTTGGAATTTTCCCAGGGTGACAAACATCCGTCATTGTCATCAAGTTTTGTGTTGGTTGTCTATAGATGGCAGTACTAATTTTCCAATACAGTTTGGGTTATTTCTTTCCTGTTAAAAGACCATGGGAATTCTTAAGAGTCTAGTGGTGGCAATATTTGGGCTTTCCTGAATAATTTCATTATATGCTGGTGTCCCTCAAACACACACTTTTTTTCCATAGCTCATACTTCTTCTTTCACTATGCCTTATCCCATGTTAAACGGGATTGGTGCACCAATCTTTAACCTTCCTCTTCCAAGTTCTCTGGTCCAGGGCATCCTTCAGACTCCATCCTTTCTCCTTAAGATCCTCTATAACCTTATCCCTCCACCTGAGCTTGGGCCTGCCTCTTTTCCTCCTTCCCTCCAACTCCATATACTCCATTCGTTAACCAACATACTCCTCACCCTTCCTCTCTACATGTCCAAACCACCTCAGCCTACTTTCTTGTATCTTCTTGCCAATTGGTCCCACCTAAACTGTCCCTCTGATGTAGTCATTCCTTATCCTGTCCTCCTTTGTCACACCACTCATCCATCTCAACATCTGCATCTCCGCTACCTCCATCTTCCTCTCCTGTGCCTTGGTTATAGGCCATGTCTCCGCACCATGGAGCATCATCGCCAGCCTCACCACCATCTTATACAGCTTTCCTTTCCTCTTACAACTCGCTCTCTTGTCGCACAGGATCCCGCTCATCTTCCTCCAATTCATCCAACCGCATGTTATTCGGTGTGTATTTCCTCATCCAAGTCAACTTTCCTCTCGACAACCGACCCAAGGTACTTGAATTTCTTCCCTGAAATTAGCCTTTCACCCTGGAGTCGTATGACTATATCCTCGTCACTCCCCATTGACATATATTCAGTCTTCACCCAGTTAATTCTCATGCCTCTCTCCTCCAATGCCTTTCTCCACTCTTCCAGACTATTTTCAAGCTTCTCTCAGGATGATTCGCATAGAACAATGTCGTCGGCAAACAGCATGCTCCATGGTGCCTCCTTCTTGACATCCTCCACTAGTACATCCATGACCAGGTCAAAGAGGTAGGGGGCTCAGAGCTGACCCTTAGTGTAGCCTTATGACAATGGGGAACCCTTCTGTCATGCCGACACTAGACCTGAGTTTCTGTTCCCTCATACATCTCCTTCACCAACCTCACGTACTTCTCCGACACCCCCCTTCTTCCTCATACACCTCCATACCCCCTGCCTGGCCACTCTGTCATATGCCTTTTCCGGGTCTATAAACACCATGTGCAGATCCACTTGCATCTCTCTATATTTCTCCATCAATTGCCTTAGCGCAAATATATCGCGTCCGTTGTCCCTCTTCCTGGCATAAATCCAAACTGCTCCTCCCTAATTTTCGTTTCCTGCCATATCCTTTCTTCAATTACTCTTTCCCATATCTTCAATGTGTGTGACATCAGCTTGATCCCTCTATAGTTGCCACAGTCTTGAACATCTCTTCCTTTGTAGATTGGGACAAGAATAGAATACTTTTCCACCATTCCTCTATCTTTTCCTGTTGGGCTATTTTCCTCATCAGATCCCATAACATATCCACGCCCTCACTGCCCAAACTTTTCCACATTTCCCCAGGTAGCTGGTCTGCCCCACAGCCTTTCCATTCTTCTTTTTTCTTAGTACCCAATCCACTTCCTCTCTACTTATGTCTTGCACCGGTCTCTCGTTTGCCTCTCCATCCTCCCACTTCTCTCTCTCGGATTCTCCTCATTCAGCAGTTTACGGAAATGTACCCTGCTTGACTGATGTTATGTCTTTCGAGGCTTTATCTCTGGCTTTCGCTATTCTCAACAACTGAGCTTCACCACCGTTTCTCTCCAGCTGTTCATAAACCTCATCAACTGCCATAGCTCATACATATTTTATTATATATTCATATTTTATTCATAATTCATCCGAATATTTTGATTTGTCTAAATTTAAGATCTTGAAGTTCAATAAATAAATTGTGTGTGAATTCATTGTGATTTCAAAAGCGATCTTACTGAAATTTGCATAACAGATCAACGAAACCGTTTGTTCATTTAAGTTTACACATTTTATTTCGCAGATATTATTTACAATGTAATATGCAGAAATAAGAATTTACAGATATCACAAATGCATGTGGTATTTTTTCTTGTCGTAACATTTCTTTGATGAGACATGTACGATTGGGTGATTTTGATACTGCTTCCTAAATGAGTATGGCAATTTCCACATACACTGATATTAGCAGCTCTGCTTTAAAAGCAAGTATCTGGCACTTTTGCGATGGTTCTTGATTTTCACCTGCAAAGAAAAAAAAACTTGTTAGTAATGGAAAAGTTAGCAGATTACTCCTAATACAGTAGTTAGTTTTGGAAGTATCAAAGCTTTACAGAAACATACAAATTTGTCACATGAAACCGAGAAAAGTTGTTTAGCAACACAGCCTACTTATGTGAGACAAACCCATTAGAAGAAAGTTTAAACGCAATCAAATCAAAGTCCCGACACTTTTCAATGTGATTTGGAAGATATGTCATCCCATGCAAAAGAGAATGGGGGTGTGTGTGTTTCTTTCTTGTATGCATTGATTGTTTTTCCCGATTTGCTTGGGTTCGAACACTGAAGAAGAAATCAGCAGACGCTGTTGTTCATGCTATCGAGTCTATTTTTAAAGTGCCATGTTATATAAACACAGATCAAGGAAAAGAGTTTTGCAATAAGAAAGTTCGTGCATGTTTAAGAACCATAATATTCATTTCTACACGACCAGGAGCGAAATGAAAGCACCCATTGCAGAATGATTTATCAGAACATTGAAAACAAAGATCTACAAATGGATGAAGTATACTAAAAGTTATACGAAAGTTTTGCAGACTCTTGTACATACTTATAACCTCACACCACACCGCACTATCGGTAGGGCTCCTTCGGATGTTAACCTTCACAACGAGGATTGTTTAGAAATATTTGTACGGAACCCAAGAGGAGACTACCAAACCAAAATTTCAAGTAGGTGATAGTGTGGTTTTAAATGATATTACCTACAAATTTAGAAAAGGGTATTGGGGTAACTGGACACGAGAATTCCCTATTGCTCCGGTTATTAATAGAAACCCTGTAGTATATAGAGTTCGCAGTCGGGACGGAGAAATAGTGGACGGAACTTTCTATGAACCTCAACTGCAAAAGACTGATATACCCAATGAACTTCCGGAAGACGTGTATCTAATCGATCAAGTACTTAAACACCACAAACAGAAAGGAAAGCTTCAGTATTTTGTTAAATGGCTCGGTTATCCCTCATCGTAAAATTTTTGGGTTCGCAGCGAAGATGTTTTTCTTAACCCTTCCCACTAACGCCAGTATTACAATGTTTCCTGCAAACATGCAAACGAAATTTCAAGTTGAATTACCACACGAGATCAGACTTAAAGGTAAATGGGAAGTTGCTCTTGCAGAAATTTATCTTCTGGGAGAATTTAATAACATCGATTCCGGTTACGATGAGTTTTATATGATACTCGGAGCTGGAGGAGTCAACACTATTGACAACATCATCACAGGAAAAAAAAGGTTTCGAAAAGTCTAAAGAAGGATTTTACAAGTGTAAAAGGTTCCCATGGCAGTTACAAATCGCCCTCTGAACTTCTTCAAGCAGTGTTTGATGTGCGTTCTGTGATTACTGGAAAAAAAGAACCCAAAACAACACTATTTCTCTGACAGTCCCAAAATATTATAACCTGCTGTTTCCTAAGGAGACCTCGGGTTTAGGCCTTCTACTCGGTTTTAATCAGATTTGTGTTAAACTGAAAGGTACAATCACAGGGAAATATCCAGTTGATATAACGAGGGGTGTAGCCACATATTTTGTTTATTCTGATTTAATCCAAGAGCAGATAGTTGGTGATACATGTGCACCATTGTTACGAGTTGTTCAGTACAGCACCAAGTGTTCCTTCGTTTTTGCTCACCCTGATTATTATCTGTTACGAAACAAACATTTCAGTCAATTAGCATTGAAATTCGTTCTGACAGCGGCAAGTTGTTCCACTTTCGTGGCTGCAAGATAATAGTTAAATTACACTTACGACAAGTGAAGGATGACTGATTATCTCAGATATTACACAATGCAGGCAGGTGGGGCTCAAATGTTTACAGAGCCCCCAATACAACGTGGGTACGGATTGGGTAGCATTTTCAGAAGTGCCTTCTCCTTTCCAAGTCCACTTTTAAGACCTGAAGCTCAATTTGTCGGTCGTCAAGCCTTAAACCGGTCAGCATATAATAGGAGATGTATTCGAAGGGGTACCTGTACGTCGAACCTTTATAAAAGGAGCATCGGAAGCTGTGAAAACCATTGCTGAAAAGGCTCAGAGCAGAATACTTCAAAGAGATCAAGGAAGCAAGAAGAAAAAAACGAATACTAAAAAGCGCAAGCGAGATGACTTCTTTTGCTTAGGATATGATGTCAGAGTTAGATCTTTTTTCCCACCCTCGTGTCAACGTGTGTGTGTGTGTGGAAAGTAGTTCTTATGTCACCTACCAACCAATATCCAGTTCCAGTACTGACAGTGGAGGTCCTGTGCAATTTTGCATACCAGGTACATCTGAAGAATACTTGTATTTGGGAAAATCATACCTACGCGTTCATGTGCACATCACTGACAATGATGGTAAACCTATCGAAGATTCTTCAGTTGGTGTTGTGAATAATTTTTTCCATTCCCTGTTCAGTCAAATTGACTTTTTTATCCAAGATAAACTAGTGAATGTGGCATCAGACACGTATCCTTATAGGGCTTATATTGAAAACCTACTAAATTATGACAGACATGCTAAAAACAGTCAACTGACGAATGAAGTATTTGTTAAAGATGATGTGGCTAATGTTAGTGATATGTTTACCAAAACTGAATGTGGGATGCGTAGACGACAAGCTCGAATTTCCCAATCGAAAAGTGTCGAGATGCTTGGGCGAATACATGCTGACATCATGCATCAAGACCGGTACTTGATCAACAACATTTCTGTTCGTATGGTTCGCAGTTCTCCCGAATTTTGTTTACTGACTGCAAATGCTGATGCTAAGGCTAAAGTGCAAATTGAAGAGGCTACACTTTTTGTCCGCAAAGTCAAAATAAACCCAAAGATTCAACAGGCTCACCTGTCTGTGTTAGACAAATCAAACATGGTATATCCCATCACTCGAGTGCAAGTGTTTTATTTTTCAATTCCCAAGGGTATGTTAGATGCCACACGAGACAATCTGTATCTAGGTGAAATACCATCTAGATTAATTATTGGACTGGTCGCTAGTGATGGATTTAATGGCACTTTCAACAGAAATCCATTTAATTTTTATCATTTCAATCTGAATTTTCTTGTAGTGACAGCTGACGGTATTCAATATCCCTCGCAACCTTTGACTCCGAACTTCAAAGAAAGGCATTACAGCAGATGTTACATGTCACTGTTCAGATCGTTAGACAAATGGAACAGAGACTGTGGTAATGACATTTCTTATGAGGAATACGTAAAGGGAAACGTTCTCTATGGATTTGACTTATCTCCAGATCAAAATGCCGTTGCCCCCCCCCCCCATGTCAGTCTGTTAAGAAGAGGAAGTGTGCGCCTCCAAGTTAAATTTGCTCAATCTCTTCCTGAAAACATCACAGTGGTTGTTTATGCAGAATTTGAGTGTACGTTATCCATAACAAAGGATCGTTCTGTGTTACTGGACTATGAACACTGAACAATTAGTAAGCATACTAAAGTTAGAACCCACCACAAGGAAAGTGGGTTTAGGAGTTTGTGCTCGTGATGAATTGCCACAACATCCAATCAGACAACGACAATCGATGTTCGTCGTGAACACAGATCCGACTTGGTTGTCAGGACAACACTGGCAAGCTATCTATATCAAAGACAAAACGGTGATTTTTTCGATAGCTTCGGTCGTCCTGAAGTTAATAATATCCCGAAAGCGATATTATTAACTTTCTGAATAGCAACACTAATATATGGCATTATAATAGTGTACCTGTACAAGCTAATGATTCTGTCGCGTGTGGTTTGCACTGTGTATATTTTTTAATATTGAGATATCATGGTCTTTCTATGCAAAATATTATTAGCAAATGTTATGCTAAGGATTTGTGGTTAAATGATATTGTAGTAACTTATTCTGTTACATGTCATTTATTGAAAATAAAAAATAATCAAAAAAAAATTTTTTTCACTTACCATTTTTTTCCACACCAGTTTCTTATTCCCATGCAGCTTTCTGTAAGATAAAAATACGAACTTGTTACTCGTTCTTCGAGCTCTTCTGCGGGCAGGGAATGAACTGGAAGCATTTTCCTCACTGAGACTGGTTGATGGGGAATGGTTCTTGGTATTCGGTTTGTTCAGGGTAGGTTCTGGATGTGACAGTCCATGTTCCTGTTGCTCTCCTTCTGGGTGAGCCAATTGGTTTTTCAAACCTAAATACTTCTGCAAAACAACTAAATATGCTTTCACTTTTTCATCTGGATTTTGATTTCTTAATTTTAAAATGGCACTCATTTCATCATCTAGTGTGTACAATTCATGCTCCTCTGGTGATTGGAGGAGCGTAAATTTTTTAAACATATGATTAATTTCCTAATAAGTGAATTCAATAAAGGAACAATGTTACTGCATAATAATGGGAACAGTGCTTCCCCATGCACTGTTTTCTTCTAGCAATGAAGGGAAGCGATTTGTTACTTAGTGCTCTTATAATTTTTTTTCCTTCGTAGGCGTGACTTCAGGTTATGTTTTAGTGGAATATTTCCAGATAAAACGTTTTTGCAGATTTCACAAAGTATGGTGATTTGGCTGGAAGTGCAGTGTTTTAAAGCATCATTTGCTTGTTTGGGAGAGGAATGAGATAATTACTTGATGAGCGTTTGAGTATATCAGCCATTCAGGGATAAACACTGTATTGGGTTCTTCTCGTGGCAAAATCCGTGACCTTAAGCGTAAAATAACAGATGTTTCCTGTCTAAAGTCTAAAACTAAATATGAGTGGGGTTCCCGTGTTGCATCTTAATAAATCTGAACTAATACGTTCGTTTGTCCTGGAAATACTTGGGAAGCTAAATGAGAAGACTGTAAAGAGTCTCGGGAATTTTTAAAAGCAATAACATAATGGCTATTGAGAGAAATTATCCGCAAATGTGTTCCTTTACAGAATAAATTTTGTGTCAGTAGAATGACACTGAGGTTACGGTGATGTGAAAGTTTTATGAAAACATCAGCACGGAAATATCACCAGGCTAAGGACAGCATGGTGAACCAAATCATCGATTATGAGTACATTTCTCACATTTGAATCACATTCAGGTAACTTCCAACCATTCATGAATTCTATGTTGGTAAATTTTTTTAAATTTATCCTGATTTTCACTGTAACAGTAAATGATTCACACCGGTGGTGGTTTGATTACAATGTTCAATGAGAGACAACAAGAATGTTGTTTTTCCTGACTGAGTAGCTCCGGAAATAATGCACGTAAATGGATATGAATGAACATAGCGAAAATGATAACATAATTAGGCTGTAATTATTTTATATAATCAAAGATAATATAGAAGCATATACTTGTTTTTAATAAAAAAAAAATAACCCATTAAGATTTTTTTTTTATCACAGTCAACGTGTAATCATACCAAGACGAATTTTTTTCTTTTTAAATTCTAAAAAAAGCTATTGTGGAATAATAGTAACAATAACAGCGATGTGAAACCTGCACAAGAGAAGGGCGACACTGCAAATTATCGTGTTGGGAAACGATCATGGATTTTTACCTACCAGGTAGAATGTTGTTTAGTTTTCTCTCCCATAGATAGCATCTTTTGCTTATGGGGTATGTGAGTGTAAGGAATTATCCTTTAAAATACCCATAGGGAAAAGTGCATGTGTCTGTTGACACTATGCACTTCGCAAAAGTGTATCCAAATCTTTTTGTTACAGAGGTCGTTTTGAGTTGACAGCTCCATTTGTCTCTATAAACATAAAATGGTACAGGAATTTGGATGTTTTGTGGCTCACCCCTTACTGCTGCTATCATAGATTCCAGATTAATATCAGTGGTCGCACGAGAATTTAAAGTAATGCCTTTGCATTTGGTCTCAATCTTAACCCCCCCCCACATTCTGTAGGAATAAAATTTGGGGCCTGTGGTAACAAACTCGACTATAAAGTCACCGTCGAATTCATTGCCTAGCTCCCCAAGGCAGTGGAACGGTGAGTAATCGCCCGGTTTTTCACTGAAAATGACAGAATCGGTATCTGTGTATAAAAGCCGTCTTTGCAAAGGTTCCATGACCTCATAGGATATATATTTATCCTACTGTAGGCAGCTACAAACGAGGAGATGACAGCATTCTCTTTCCTATTTTCAGACGACTTAGTGCCTTCAACCATCATCTGCTCTTCTGAAACCAGCCTGGCATCTTGGATAATTTTTACTGTTATCTAAAAATAGTTCTACAAGGTCTTCATAAGAGGAAATCACCTGGGTCTGAGTTCTTAACATTCTCATACCAAGCCTTCCCCATAGGGAATTTAAACAACGCTTAACAAGTGAACGTTTACCAGTATTTTTACTAATGTGTTCACTATTTAACATGACATCTTCCCTTAGTGAAAACTCATCCAGATAAGACTGTTGGTTTTGACCTTCAGGCCATTCAGATGCTTCCTGTTTCAGCTTCAGAAAGGAATCAATGTAGTGAGCAAAGAAGTTTTCTTCAGCTTCAAAGTTGTGAGAAAAATGCCACACCTCATAAAATTTTAAAAGATTATAACCGCAAGCATGTGCTAAATCTAATTCTGGAGTGCATGAAAAACCTGTAAAAGATAGGTCCGTATGAGAGCACAATGGGGTCATTACAGAAGCACACTTTCCACACAAGGGGAAGATTAATTTTTCGTTCACTGTTATGGGCAAAACTGGTAAAAAAGAGATTGGTAGGTGCTTCCACTTTTTCATGGCAAAAGTGGAACCAGTATGCCCCAGGAGAATAGTCGAAATTATCGAGAATAATTTCGGGTTGCCCCATAGGAAATACCTGGTATTTCATTACCAATGGATAAAGGCTATTGAAGTCCAAATAGTGAATAACTTCCCATTATGACTGAGTTTTGTAATACATTTTGTATTAGTCTGTTCTGCCACCATGCAGAGCACTACAAGGTAAAATGGGATCTGGAATATTAAGAGCAACAATACAGTTTTTCAAGACTATGTTTTCAGAAATTTCTGTATTAATTTGGCATTCTCAAATTGAGATCACATCGAATCCTTTGCTACAAAAATAGTTTACACGATCCTTCGTTTGCTCAAAAAGGGAAATCATGTCTGTGTTTCTGCATGGTTGGAATGTACTTGGTCTAACATTTTTGGCACCCATAATGGAAGCAGCCGTAGAATTCATATAAAAAGATTCCACATTTCCCATCAACAAAAAAGGTCCGATGTGGACTTCTCCCCACCCCACAGAACATGCATGTTGTTCTTGCTATTTGAGCCAAGCCAAAGCCTTGACTTTGCCCCTATGTAACCCCGAGCAGGAAGTATGGCCAAAGTGTTAGGTTTCAAAAAGTTTTGGAGAAATACTTTCAAACATACTCCTGCAAATGTAATGTCATGGAGAAAGGGATCAATCTGGGTGAGCTGTATGAAGAGAGTGCGAAACGTATTGCAACTGTCACGCAAAACACACACATCATCTTTCGTATAAGCTAAAAGTTCCACTTTCAGACAGTATTCACTGTCTAGCCAATTTTCGTACCAAGTCTCCAACTCTGTACGAGTTTCTTTGTTCATAAATTCCAGCTGGAAATAAGATTTTTCGAAGATGATTCCACGATAATCCAGAGAATTGGATGTGTGAAACTTGAGGAAAGAAACCCTTACGAACTTCTGGGAGATCGAACATGGCTGGTAGTTTCCTAAGAGCGACACTAATGTATGAAAAACTGTCAAGAAATGTGATGTTTAATGGGTCATAATAGATAGCAAGAATCTTCGATCCGTCAAACATGGGGTTAGAAATTTTTTGAAAAAAAAAGATATTCCAAAATAAAATACCCGTCAAAACCACGAAAATTTTCGTATTTTGGTTTGACAGTCCAAAGGATCCTACCATCTCGATCCCTTTTCATGATATTCTTGACAAAACAACTCGTCTAGGAACTGACCCACACAGTTTTCATCCCCGAACTCGCGTTCATCACTACCGAAATCAACTATACATAAGACTGGAACATGATTTTTAGCAATAGTTTCTGTGTCAAAAAAAAAAAAAAAAAAAAAATCATAAAAACCTGCTTATTTGAGACCAATTTTTGCACAAAACAAGTTTTGGGTGAACTAACGTGGAGTGGCGGCAGAAATTTTCAGGTGGACAGACTGTTTTATCTGTAGAAAAAGTATCCAAACACTGTATGCAATGATGGAGTTTTGAACAAATATTATTTTGCATGTGCAAATTCAGACAAGCGTTGCCATAGAAAAATCTATTGCATGACTCATGCTAAAGAAGGTTCTGCATATTATGAATGGTGTTTGTGAGACAACGGATGCATACATTTATATATCTGGATTTGTATAGATTCTTTGAATGTTTTCAAACAGCTGGGGCAATAATAGGAACTCCCAAACAGAGCTGGCACACTATGCACAAAATCATAATGAGAGCTGCGGTATAAAAGACAGATCTGTTTTTTGCCTTTGGTGCCCGAAACACCACAGAAAAATGAGCATCACCCGAAAAAAATTGAGGTATTCCAGAATCAAATGATTTTAAAAGAGACCTGCTTCTGGAATACCTCAAGAAATGGGCAGAACCCCTGCAATTTTGTGAAGAGTTAAAGCCCTCTTGGTTTGTATCTTGTTACAATCTAACCGCATTTGTCTGTATGTTTGGGCATCAGTGTGTGCAGAAACACCCAGAACAAGCGCTCGGGCCATGCAAAGATTGTTTGTTGGCAATTTCCACAATAGCTTTTTTACTTTCACAAATTCATCCAGGCTAAGCAGCGTTCTTCTTTTTTACATTGGATCTGCCTCCTCCCTTGTTACTGATGTTAAAAAGTTGCATATCAATAGCAAGATCATTTGCCAAAAGAAACTCGCGTTTCGATTGGGCGACAGCATAAAATACATCAACTATCCTTTGGATAGTTAATTCAGAAAGCAACATGAATGGTAAGTTAATATTGCTTTCTAAACTAGATGCACTAACGCCCAACCGAAGTTAAGCATATTTCAAAAAAACACTAGTGGTAAGAGTTCAAGATCACGAAATCGAATTTGATACTCCATTTGACGAGTTTGATATAATTACGTGATCAGCTCACCGAAACAGTATAAAAATCCCTGTGGAGCGAGGGGTCAGTAGTGGTAGAAGAGCTTTTAGTTTCACATTCAGAATGTAAAAATTGTGGGGGGTCACGAGAGCTTCAAGCCACACCAGCAAGAGAAACACGTGGATTAACGCCATGACCTGTGTGTTGTTGTTCATTTTCACTTACGGATGAATCTGTTAAATCAACTTCGACAATAACTGGTGCATGATTATGCACAATGCCGCCACTAACAAACCGAATGACTGATGATCGCTATATATATAAAATTACTTTCTAGATTCATAAAATCTCTTTTATAACAAACAAACAAAAATAATAACGACTTACGGACATTAAACTTAACACAAAACCAGTTTGAAGTATTTTCATGAATATGTTTTTAGACCTAAAAAAAAAAAAAAAAAAACATTACTTTCTAGATTTCTGATGAAATCTAGAAAGTAATGTTTTTGCAATTGCAACACTAAGCGATCCTTTCACTAACACAATTTACTGAACATCAACCCTCAAAAACATTTAAAAAAAAAAAAAATACTTTCTAGATATCAGATAAATCTTACTCATCATAGTGTGTTTTTGCAATTTCGACACTACGTGATGCTTTCACTAACAATTTTACTAAATGTCTTTCAATATATTTTCCCAATCAATAACAACCAAAAAAAAATAATAATAATAAATATATGACTTATGGGATTTCACTTAATACAAAAACAAATTGAAAATCATGAACATGATTTTCAATTTTCCATTCCAAAAACCACTTTATAACCAAAATTCGCTAATGTAGTCACTGAAAAAAAAAAATTCAAATAATGTTAATATTTTCTAATGATATAAAATTAACCCACAGTAATAAAATAAAATTAACATCTTAAAATTTAAGTGGTCAATAAATTTTTGAAACGTAGACAGTAAGAAAGTAGTTGAGACCCAAGGGGAAAAAAAGGAACAGTCAGCTGATCTAGATATTCCCTTCTCTAGATTACTGGAATTTAGTTCCCCATTGTAGTTGGGATTTCTGCTAGCTGGAAACCTAAATAATTTGAAGTAATGTTCCTGAACTCTAATCCTAATTTACCCAAGACATTAAAAGATAGTGTTAAGTGTCTGTAGACAATATAGTCTTTTAGTAAATCTGTATTTAAAAAAAAAATTAAAAAATCTTAAGGGTAGATAATCACTTAGCAGTACTTAATACTTACGGATGCATCCGAAGTGATAACCGACATTAAAAAGTTACCTGCTGTTGAGTATCGCCAGGAAGGAAAAGGTAATAATTTAAGTACACCACTCAACTTACAATTGAAAAAAGAAATTTGGGTTGTAATGTTAAAATCCTGGTGCATCATACGTAACTGATCAATATGACCATTGTCTAGTTATCGGATTTAAATCAAAATGACTTGACCTAAAACGGTGAGAAGTCAGGTTGACCGATTATTTCAGATTTGGTTCTACCCCCCCCCCCCGCCCAATACCATATTGGCTCTCGTTATAGGGAGCACGCTGCGAATGCCTATTTTCGATGTCTTAATTTTAGCGTGAAAACATCGTTTTCCTTTTGGAAATCTTGCATGTTGCAATGCATATTTTGAGAAAATAAGCTGAATTTACGTTCAGAGATTATGTAGCAGAGGTTCTCTTTTGCACCTTCCAAATGCAAATAGTAGCCAAGTTACAAGAAATGCGTGTTCTCTAGAACAGCGCTTCCCAAACTGTGGGCCACGGCCCCCTTGGAGGCCGTAGGTTTTGTAGAGGGGGGCCGTGAAATAATGGAAACAAATTTAAAATGTTTTAAGACTAAGTAAATTTTTTATTTTAAAAGAAACGTATTTAACTTTTATTATTTCTTTTTTGTTAGTTTTCATATTTTAATATCAAGAACTGTTGATATTGACTTTATATACATATCAAAACTCGTTTTATATTATCACTGTCATCTGAGCTAGTCTTCTGTTACCAATAAAAGTTTCGCATATACTTCACACATGAAAAAAAGCTTAAACAAGTTCATGTGGGGAGATAGTAACTCCCTTGTAGTGGTAAACAACACATCCTCCCTAACAGCACTGCAGAGGCAATAAAAACAAGTACTCTTATCATGCCAGTGAATAAGGTATGAGGAATCCGTGTAATATATTTCTCAACAAATAGTCCAATTAGAGACAACTGGGATAAAAACACACTAATTAATGAATCACATGTCCCCTCATACAGAAACTATGCTGTATAGACTGAAACAAAACCATATGTTGCATGGGCAAACACAGTATCTAAATAAAAACTATTGTTATTAATTAGATGTGTGCGAGTTCGATTTCCCAAGGCAGCAATAAAATTCAACCGAACGTGTTAAAATTCGTAAAAAAGTGTTGAAACTAAGTAATATATATATATATATATATATATATATATTATCTGTACGCGCCTTAAGGGCGGTATCGAAAAAATAATAACAAGCTCACAGGTCTACGGGATCCCTGGTAGATCTATGGAATTCAATCTCTTTTTGTTATTTGGCGAAATACTTACAAGCTCTGTACTACTAAAATCTTGGTATTTCTAATTCTAGCCTAGCTCCCACTGACGAGACCTCAATAAAGGTCGAAACCGGTCTGGGTAGTGGCCCCTTGCCTTTAATACAAAACATTATACATCCCCTTCTTGGAGATGTGTTTTGGCATTAAGGGTAAATATTAAGATTAGTGATCGGAGCTTGTTCCACCTTTGCCACGAGTTGCCCTGGTCCTGCACTACCTGTGGGATCAGTTAGACTTGCATCAATTGCAGGCGCAAACTTGACTTTTAGTCTGTTTGCTTACTTGGGAAATGGAGTAAAACCAGGTTTAAAATTACTTGGTATCTTTAACATATACATACATATATATAATGAATGTTATGGCAGTTTCACATATGGAATTCGGTTGAAGAGAGTTAGCATTTCAACTCAATTGTCAGCTATGCTTTTATCTTTTGGTTGCACGATCTTTTGTTAATACCGCACCAATCATATGCACGTTTTAATAACTTGCCTTTGCTGTCTGTTTCGCGTTAGGCTTAATTACCGTAAAAGGGAGAAAAGTCACAAAAGAGAGAAATGTTCCTGGTCCAGGGATTCCCTTATTCAGGTAATATTCACTAATTTCATGTTATCAGTCTGTGGTGTGCCAGTATCGGTAAGTGATGCTATTATTTGATCTATTCTACGTTAAAAAATTTTAACCCGGAGATGGATAAGTAGCTGATAAAAAATAAAAAAAAATCCCGCGAACAATCAGAAGAAGCAGAAACAGACTAAAAAAATGACAGTATTTCATATTTTACCAGAACAGCCCGCATCGTCTTCAGAACCAAACGGTAAGAGGCAAAAAATGTAATATATGCATTTGATTTTTGCAATATTCGCTGTGTGCGTTTTGTATTGAATATAAATACAATAAATATTATATCTCTCTATTACGATTTTTTTTCGAGGGGGGCCGTGAAATATTTTAATTTTTGCAAAGGGGGCCCTGACATCCAGAAGTTTGGAATCACTGCTCTAGAATATTGTTTGATTGCTTATAAACTTACTTTGTGATGCAGTCGTTGGATTAGACAATGAAATTCAATTATGTATTTGCTTCTGAAGTAGACTAGGAATATGGTGTGAAGATTTTTTGAAGAAAGTAGGGAAGCTGTTATTCCTAATCAACTTCAAAAAAGGCAGGTTGCAGCCAATCTCTTTCGAAAAAGGGACTCAAGTCGGAATGAATCAAGCTTCCCAGGAACACAAACCTACCATCCTTCTTGTGACAGGAAATCCTAATGCCCGAGATGCGATTTCTGCCAATCTGATTTGAATAATTAAAAGCTGTAGTTTCTGGAAGGAAGGATCGCCTGTGCCAGATCGGGAACAGGCGGAAGGTAGGATAGATGAACTGGGATCGGATCTATTCTACTCGTAGAAGTCTTCTAGCCGTAAAATGAGATGTAATCATACGCTTTCCTGAGGGTTACACAAACCATTTGAAAGCCTACTTTAGCGGAGTAGTTGCAGGTTTTGTAAAGGAAAGTTCAAGTGGTTTTTCCCACTGCTGACATGGGTTCTCCTCAAACTTAACAAAGTTAGGATGCATACAACAGTGAAAACACCTACATTATGGCAGTTGCAATGTTAAGGTTGCCTAACTTTTTGGTTATTCAAATCTACAAAGAATTTTTAGTACTGCTGTACATCGGAGGGTATACGTCAAGAATTTCACAACTTAAGTATTTGTAGTCACCTAATAAGGAAACAAAATAAACTAATGTTTTATTAAAGGCTAAAATCATCTAAAATCATTAAAAAAAGTTTCACATGTCATTCACGTCACGGTTACAAAAGCTCTGTAGTGATGTGGGATAGCGATTCCTCAGGGGAATGATGTTCATCATCTGGATGCTGAAGATCGCCAGAGGTGGTGGGGATTTTCTTTCGCTGAAGCACTATTCGTGGTGGCATCTCTAAAGTTTCAGAAAGAGGTTGATGGGGTACTTCTTGCTGAAGAGTGGATCTTCTCATTTTTCGTGTTATCCATGCTATGATACTTCTATAAGAATCCCGCAGTCGATTAGTATTACAGTCTGGATTAGATGGTTGCCTGCCAGAACTACTAATTTGCTCACTGTGAGGCTGGCCTTGGCGGGGACACGTGCCATACACAGGATGTTCGCTTACACGATAGAGAGGAGACCCATTTCTTCCACGAGATGTGTAATAATAACAAAGGCAAGTTACCATATAGATACTGTCCAGACACAGGGAAACATACAACGAAATTACGATGTGTTTCTTTGCATACTGCCATACTGGAATATTCAGCAATATAATGGCAATCATGGCCAATGCATGCAGGACTTTAATGAAACGTTTGTGACACAAGTTGTGGATTCGCGTTCCATAGGGAGAAATTAGTGGAGCCGATTCCATCCTAGAAAAAAGAAAAATAAATTAAACTTTTCTTTATGGCTAGTTAATTCAAAATAAATTGAGTAAAGTGGAATGGTCCGAAACAAGCAGTACGTTGACGCGTACCGGTCAGTGTAGTGGTGAAAACCTAAACATGCATTTAATGCTTAACACTTCAGCAAGCTTTAAATTTATCGCTTAAAGGGATTTAAAAAAAAAAAAAAAAAGTTCATTGGTAAAGAAGCAAGTTACGTGATTAGATAATTTAAAGTGCAAATTTCACTCATGACAGGTAATTAAGTACAACCATTGCGTAGATTAACTCTTGCAGCCTAGGATTGAGCTGAAGCTTTCAAGTATGCAGAGTGGTCTCAAACCGAGAGAATATCTACTGCCTCGAGGATTTTTACAAGCAAGGATGCCTCATTCTTTAGCTACCAACTATAACTATAGAGTCAAAATCTCGACAAGATTTAGTAAACTTCATTGTATTTGAAATTACCGGACACTCCATAATTGTAGCTTTAAAAACAGATAACTGTAAAAAACATTCCACATAAAAATGATTCATTTATGAAAGTGCAGTTTCGCTAAATCTGTTGAACCAAATCTAAAAAAAAAAAAAGGTCATTAAAGCTTTTTGCTTTAATGTCTCCTCATTTCGCAAATGAAATTAAAAGACAGCGAGAATTGACGCTAATATCTCGAAAAAGCTTTAACATTCAAGAAAATTGCTATCTGATATTAAGTCGTTTCTAGTGGCTAAAAATTTCAAAACAACTGAATTATGAGCAGTATTTTTTGCATTACTAGTGCATAGCCTGGACAAGTCGCCACGTACTCCAATCAATAGTCAGAGAATTGGAATCTAATGTTTGCTCTGGTTTAAGTGGCAGATGGTTTATCTCCAAACGAGACGATGCTGCTCACCTAAAAGCTCATTTGGATCTAATCTCTTCACAACACTAACGGAAACTTTACCCTACTCACGCTAGGTAAAGTTTCTAGTTACCTGACCCTATTCAGTACTATAGAATTATAACTGAGTCTGATTTGCATAAATCCATAATACACTTTATTTGATGGAAATTTTACAACTGGGATAGCAAAGTTGAAGACGACCCCTCATAATAGACAAGTGGGTTTAAATGAAACCAAATACTAAGTGGTATTTGTGTTCTCGTTTCATGATGTCAGCATTAATTCTAAAAATAACTCAAGGCTGAATCATTTCGTGAACTAGGATATTCCACAATACTAAAATTGTACGATGCCAATCCAATTACTGAGATGCGAGCTGTTTCCACGGACAGCAGCTCTAGTGATTAATGCTGAAAGCATCCTCTTACTTTCAAGTGATGCTAACTATACTTTCGCTCATCGAGAACACCATCGCCATGCTTTTGGAGAACTGAAGTATTTGCCATATTTCAAATCAGTTTTCCCTGTAGTGCGGCGGAAAATTTTATTAATAACCTAGATTTCTCCATTCGAGAGTATAGCAATAGAACTACTTCTGACCGATGTGATAGTAGCTATTCTAAACTTAGTAAGACCTCCAGAGAAGTAATGTTTGCTAGTTCTCTGGAACATCTAACGTACTGACCAATTATTGTGGCTATCGAGAAACTGACTAGGCATAAGCAATAGGCTAGAAACTGGGTACTCTGTGGGTGGCATACCTGCCAGTTTCACTTATGAAATTTTAATCCAACTCTTACACAAATAAATCATATAAGTTCGGATTATATCCGAGATCAAACATTCAAAATACTTCCGAAAACAAATGAAAGAAAGAAAAAAAAAAAAACTTTCCGTTTCTTTTTTTTTATAAAAAAAGGTTTTGACACTTGCATCTAAATTTAGTTTTTCATTTATTTAAATAAAAGTGAATCTGCGTCCGCATCCATTACTATCTATATTTTGGCAATACGCGGTACATTTTTTTTTTTTTTTAAACAAGGGTGAAGGTATTAAATTTACTGTGTCAGAGAAGTTTAATCCAAAGAAGGTACTGCTTCCATTTCCTGGTTCCAAGAGTCAAAACGTACACATCCTTCATCCTGTTCACAAAACAGCAAAAGAACTGAAAATAGTTCAATGCTGGCTAAAGGGTAGTCGTAAAGTCACCATTCTTTTCTAAAGAGGTTTAAACTTGAGCATGCAGTTTCGAATTCAAAGTATAGAACGAACTTCGTGAAAGACAGAACTTGAATCTGACTCCAGTGAATTGTATTCTGAAGAAATTTGAGAATTATGCCAACACTCGCGGTACTTACCATGATTCGAGAAAAAAAAAGACCCAAAAATGTATTAAACTAGAAAAGCCTCCCATCATGGATTTTTGGCTTCGTTTACAATCTTCATTAAGATCAATTGAAAACTGGCGTCATGACGGACTAGGGCTACGAACCATTCCTATCTAAAGAGGATTGAACTTCAGCGTGTAGTTTCGGATATTGTAAAGTCTAGAAGGAACTTGGTGAAAGACATCAAGATCTTGGATCTGACTCCAGTGAAATTCAAATAATCTATTTAAATTTAGCCTGTACTAACTAGTGGTAGTTCAAGTTATTTTATTTTCGATACTAAACTGATCATGATCAGTTTATCAAAATAATTTGAGTGTCGGAAAACATTAAGTATGCGGATTTTCAGTATTCCTTGAAGTTATTTGCCGGAGTTCCTTAAAGCTACAGGAAAGCGACTTAGTGAATTCGTAGTAACCTTTCAGGATTTTCCCCTGAATGTTTAATGAAAATAGGTAGATCGAAAGCAAAGCACGGTTCGTTTAATTTAACGAAGCCTGCATGCGTCTGTCCTGCCTTTCACAGGATAAACGAGTTTCTAGAGGAAAGTCTCCGTCCATATGAAATTAATGTTTAATTCCCTTAAGATTCAAAAGTGTCACTAGATTCAAATCCCAACTTTCGATTAAGGGCAAAAGTTCGAAATTAATTTTGTGAAATGCAATAAAGGTTCATAATTACTGTTGCGAAATAATTTTGTCTTTCATTAATCAGAAGTAGTCACATGCAAGGCCTCGGGGGGTAACCAGTTACATTCAACTGAATGATTCTTCAGATCCATATAAACTTAAGCTGACTTCTGTGATGAGATTCAGGCAATAAGAATTCTCCTATAACAGGCTAAAAATTGCAAATTTAGGAATGTAAGAAAGTGTTAAGTGTCAGGGAATAATGCGCTGATTTTGAAAATTAAACAGTTGAGAGTACGTCCTTAACTTGTTAGTCAGAATATATCTACAGTCGTTCGATTTATTTCCATAGATTCTTCAAAAAACTACATATTCGTTGTCAATGAGTTATTCAGCTTTCAAAACTGGAGCGCTTCCTGTAGATACATTTTATTCTTAATAAGTTTGAAGTCGAACGAAAGGAGTGATTCCATCTGTCCAGCTTCGAACTAGCTGCTTGTCATTTCGTCCACCTCCACTGTAGCCTTAGTGACAGACTTTTCCGAAGGACTGATCTAGTTCAAAAAGATTCGTTGACCTAAAGTGAACAAATTTCTTCCTATTTTCTGCCTGAAATGGATCATCTCGTGTGTGTGGGAAGGGATCAATCGTTTGGTTCGCGAAGGGTTATATGGTGGTTATTAGGATCAGATCTTTGGGAATCATATCATAGGGAGGCAACTCAATGCTTTAATTCGTTTTCTCCCATTGTGGTTTGAAAATTTCACTTGCATTTCTAAACACATATTTGGCACAGGAATTGGTCAGATATCAGTAGAAACTGATTGTCATTCGCCCTGTAACGATACTCATTTCTATACTGTAGATCAGTGCTTCCCAAACTTCTGGATGTCACGGCCCCCTTTGCAAAAATTAAAATATTTCACGGCCCCCCTCGAAAAAAATCGTAGTAGGGATATATTATTATAATATTTATTGTATTTATATTCAATACAAAACATACAAAGCGAATACTGCAAAAATCAAATGCATATATTACATTTTTTTCCTCTTCCGTTTGGTTCTGAAGACGATGCGGGCTGTTCTGGTAAAATTATGAAATACTGTTTTTTTTTTTTTTTTTTTTTTTTGAGTGTTTCTGCTTCTTCTGATTGTTCGCGGGAATTTTTTTTTTTTTTTTTTTTTTTTTTTTTTTTTTTAATCAGCCACTTATCCATCTCAGGGTTAAATTTTTTAACGTAGAATAGATCAAATAATATCACCACTTACCGATACTGACACACCAGACTGATAACATGAAATTAGTGAATATTACCTGAATAAGGGAATCCCTGGACCAGGAACAGTTCTCTTTTGTGACTTTCTCCCTTTACGGTAATTAAGCCTAACGCGAAACAGACAGCAAAGGCAGGTTATTAAAACGTGCATATGATTGGTGCGGTAATAACAAAAGATCGCGCACTGAAAGATAAAAGCATAGCTGACAATTGAGTTTAAATGCTAACTCTCTTCAACCGAATTCCATATGCGAAACTGCCATAACATTCATTATATATATATATATATATATATTACTTAGTTTTAACACTTTTACGAATTTTAACACGTTCGGTTGAATTTTATTGCTGCCTTGGGAAATCGAACTCGCACACATCTAATTAATAACAATAGTTTTTAGTTAGCTACTGTGTTCGCCCATACAACATATGGTTTTGTTTCTGTATGAGGGGACATGTGATTCATTAATTAGTGTGTTTTTATCCCAGTTGTCTAATTGCACTATTTGTTGAGAAATATATTACACAGACTCCTCATACCTTATTCACTGGCATAATAAAAGTACTCGTTTTTATTGCCTCTGCAGTATAGAGACTTTTAGGGAGGGCGTGTTGCAAGGGATTTACTATCTCCCCACATGAACTTGTTTAAGCTTTTTTTCATGTGTGAAGTATATCGAAACTTTTATTGGTAACAGAAAACTAGCTCGGATGACAGTGATAATATAAAACGAGTTTTGATATGCATATAAAGTCAATATCAACAGTCCCTGATTACGAATGTGTGATGAAAGGGATAGGAAGATTTGGAGCTTCCCTGGAGAGCATTCGAAGTAAATACTATTAACCACCGCTTTGAAATGAAATATGAATAAGTAATATTTACTAATATTACTTAAGCACCGAAATACGCAGGAAGCAAAGTTTGTGAACCAACACCAATGTGTGAATTTTTCCATTAAAATATAAAAAATAACAAAAAAGAAATAATAAAAGTTAAGTACGTTTCTTTTAAAATAAAAAATTTAAATAGTCTTAAAACATTTTAAGTTTGTTTTCATTATTTCACGGCCCCCCTCAACAAAACCTACGGCCCACAGTTTGGGAAGCGCTGCTGTAGATCACATGCCTATTTTGAGCTGGCTAGTATGGCGTGTGAGGATACTAGTCCGTTTTTCCCATCATAGTTGGTCACCACCTTCCGATTAATGAATCGGAACTGTTGATTAGGGATGAATACGGAAGGCACGTTCTAGACTTCGATTATTGTTATTATTATTTTGTTATTTTTAAGCGAGCACAAGTATTACTATCCCAGATAGCCTTTTCTATTTCGAGTCAGATGTACAAGCTTACCTTTTCTAGGCACTATTGTGACTGACGGATCTGTGAAGTTAAAATAAGGTACTTAATGTACACTAATGGAGGATGAAACAAAACCAGTCTATCTCTTGTACTAATGTCACCGATCAAAAAATCGAGTCTGATTGCGAGATCCCCAAACATTAATTTTGCATTTCTAATACAACTTTGTATAGAAGTTCTTCCCGTTGCTGGATTACTTACTACTTTGCTGGGTTTTCTATGTAATTGACGGCCTGTTAGCAACGCTCTAGAGGAGGTACTGGGTTCGCCTGGGCGACAAGATTTATTCAACTAAAATTGTACATAAAATAAGTATATATAGCAAAAACCCGTAAAAGTAACGTAACATAATCTCTTGTCAGTTCCCGATTTCTATGGTCTCCCCCACCCCCAATGCACTCCGTTAATGTGACTATCAACGAGGGAGAGTCGTGCAAGGGAGATGCGACGGTACTGCGCGGTCCCCGACAGCTTAGATGGAACGCAATGCTATGCACTGCGCTCCATGGTTTTCTAAAGTTCTAAGGAATCTCGTTTTAGTTTTTATCAAGCAGGATGCATGCTGATAAATATTGTCATAACTACTAATTTATGTAGTGTCGTTCCACCTTGACTTTTAATTTATCAGTTGATTTGGGAAGTAATGCTTTTGCGTTTATCGGTTTAATCGGTGTTCCAGCAGAGCACGAAGAAGTTCTCCAGGGGACAGATGTTATCCCATTGTCTTTACTGATACTGTCTCCAAGATTTGACGACATTGCTGAATATTTGCCTAGTTGGAGTACAATTTAAGCTTAATTCGGGAAAGTAATTTTAGCTAGTCTGTCGGTCCGCCACATAAAACGTAGTTTTACTCCTGGGTAGTTCGATGTTCCGCCATTTACAAGATTAAGTAGTGGAATCTTCATAACCATGAAGACGGGCTTCGCCTGCATACTTCCAGGTGTTTGCTAGAATGCACTCTGTGGTGGTTATTTTAACTCATTTGAAATGAGTTACTTTCTCTGGATTCTAAATTAAATTAGAAATTTAGATTAAATCTTGAATTCATATGATGGAAGCGATTGTTTCCATACACACAAATGCCTTTGAGTAACTTCTCTTATTTTCCTTTGACTACTAACGTTTCCTTCCAGTCTGGAGGAAATAAGTTGTCTTCTGTGGTTTTCATCAGCGCTTTGGTAACGACTCCGGTCTCGCAGATTCGAAATTGCGACTTCAAAACTTCGTATCCGTGTGTGTGTGTGGGGGGGGGGGGGGAAATCGCAGCTAGTTGACTCATGTTACTCTTTTTATAAAGAAAGGCAAAACCAAGTTTTTGATCAGACGAGAGCAAGTTTCAAAAAGTCCCATAGAAAAAGATCCACACTACTAACAATAAAATGAGATTTGAGGAACGCGTCATTTTACTGCTCGCAGATTCCTTGTTAATGGAAGTTGATTGCCTCGACTAGCAGAGAACAACTATCTAAAATTAGTGATTTAGAACCCAAACCCTTCCTTAACGCTTGGAATTAACAGTAACAAAATGCTTCTGAATAACCTCTCGTTTATGTTCAGGGTTACCTTTCATATTACTTTATCTCCTATAATCAGGGGCGCTCCAGTAGTGTCAAATTTAGTTGGCGCCCCTATACCCCTCCCCCCAATAAAAAACACTTTACAAAATCATTATTTTTAATATTTGATGGAATAAAACGAGTATTTCATTTTATCTCCTAAATAGGAGGGCATATAAAGTCAGGGTCATTAGCTACACGTCGCGTGTGTTCCGATATAAAAGGATAAAACTTTTCTAACAAGTTTTTTAAGTTTTGTCGATTTGGAAAAAAGGCATATGACAAGGTGGCAAGAGAGAAGCTATTCAATACGCTGCAGTTATATAGTGTCAATGGGGCATTATATCAAGCAATACTTAGTCTTTATTTGAGTTGTAAGTCAGCAGTTAGAATTGAAGGAAGTACAGGAAGACGGTTTAATGTTAAAATATGGTGCGAGAGAAGGATGTACATTATCCCCTCTGTTATTCATTATCTATATGGATCACATTATGAAGGAAAGTGGTATTAAACATGATATCAAAATTGGATATGTTAAAGTCAGCTCTTTGCTTTATGCGGATGATGTTATACTTCTAAATAAATCCGCTACAAGTCTGCAAGATTCTCTGACTAAATTGAATAGCTGTTGTAATAGATATGGTATGAAGGTCAGCAATAAAAAGACAAAGATAACGAAAATAGGCAGAATCATTGAAAATGTCAACTGTATTGTGAATGGAGAACCTGTGGAACAAGTAAAACATTTCAGCTACTTAGGCACGATTTTTACTGAAGATGGTTAATTAAATATAGAAATAGACAACAGAATCAACAAATCTGGTATGGTGGGAAGTCAATTGAATAAATTCATGTGGAATAAGAGAGAAATTAGTCGGAACACTAAATTAGCTGTATACAAGACAGTGTTCAAACCAGTTTTAACTTATGGATCTGAGAGCTGGGTCAGAAGTAAAACACTTGACCAAAGACTAGAGACCGCAGATATGAGAGTCCTGAGAAAGATTAGAGGCGTGAATAGATGGCATCAATGGCAATATCATATTAAAAATGAGGATATTAGGAAAGAACTTGACATTGTCAGCATCCAGGAATGCGTTAGCAGAGCTAATCTCAGGTGGTATGGTCACTTAAATAGAATGGGAGAGGAAAGATTAGCAAAACAAGTGTTCTCTGCCAGGTTGGCAGGAAAACGACCCAGAGGAAGACCAAGATATAAGTGGATTGATACGGTACAAAGTGCCTTAGACGATAGAAATACAAGATCTGATAATGTTGGAGTCTTGACAAGTAACAGACTGATTTGGAGGAAAATTGTAGATAGGAAGTTAGTAATGATGTAATTTCTTCATGTAGTACTGTCATATCCTGTACACCCCTTGAGGGTACATGGCAGGAATTTGATGATGATGACGACTTTTCTAACATCTCAATGCATTTTAAAAAAATTGCCTTTGTTGCGATCGTAAAGTCTATTACTTTTACCACGAAGAGCTAGATTGTTTGCCTGAAAACTGTACTACAAAAATTATTCTTTTTATAACTTCATACCAACGTTACCTTTCATTATCTAAAACTGTTTGCTGCAAATGATCAATAGGTTTTATTTTTTTAAAGGATGTAATTAATTCTGTCCATTTCTTGTAATTGCTCAAATTATTTACATTTTTCTCATGACGATTCAGGTACATTGCAAGATGTTGCCTATATTCTGAATAAAAAATAAAGTTAAAAACTGCAGCAGAATTTTCTTATATTTAGAGTAAATGCGAGTGCGAACAAGATTAAACAAATTCAAACGCGCGTCATCCTGTAAGCAGTAAACTCAGACAAGTTAAAGTTTACTTGTTTACGCTAAACTACTTGTTTAGTGTAAACAAGTAGTTTACACTAAAACTAGGATCAGAATAAAATAAGATCTTGAGGAATAATAACAAATAAGATTATAAATAATTTGTTTAAGACAAATCTATAAAATAATTAAAATTTAAACAAAAATGTAATTTATTTTCATAAAATTAATGAATAACTTTTTTTTTTTTTTTTTTTTAAGTATTTCCTCCTCGCCTGAAATCTTTGGCGCCTGTGTACGTCGCACACATTGCGCATACTGCCGGCGCGCCCCTGCCTGTAATGCTTCTCTATGAGGATCTCCTCACTGAGCAATAAAACATTCTCAATGTGATGTTAAAGGCCTGCGCTATATTTGTTTCTCGGAAGAAGACAGGACATTTCGGACTTTCCAAATGTGAAACTTTAGCTCGTTTATAATAAAAATTCTAATTTTGTCTGCTTTCTTTGATGGTCGGAGGAATTGCAAAAACAGTACTTCTGTTGTCAGCATTGTTTTAGTCCTTGCACCCAGTCTCTTCCAGATTTTCTTGGTTAAGAGGCATTTAAAATGGCAAGTAGTGGCATGCTTCACAGTAGGGCGTCTCCGTAACCAGCGTACCGCCATTTGTTTGCGATTTTCCATGCGCGATTCTCTAGGCAAGGTCTCTTCTACTTGGGTAGTCTTTTATTTCATTAAATCGTGAAATAGAATACCGTTGTTTATACTTAATTCAGATCTTAGAAAATGAAATATTTTTTCGTAACAGCTTTTATTGGAGAACTCTTCTAGAATGTTAATATCCTATTGCTTTAGTAGTCTAATAATTTGACATGTGTTACAATAGTAGGTTGTCAAGATTTAGGCTTTGGATCCTACTTTCTCTGCGATGTCGAAAAGCCGAAAATTGTGACCGAGGGAGTAATGCTATTTCTGCACTCAGATGGTGCAGCAATTTCTTGAGTGTGCAGATGGTGTTGCTAAAATATTTGTAGTGGGAGACCGGTAAACCATATTCTCCCTTGTTCGGGGATAATTGCATGATTTCTGTTTCTGCTTCTTTGCAGCGATGTTACCAAAATAATTTTAAAGGTTACCTGTATAATCTTCGTTTCCCGTTATGTTCGCTACATACTGTAGTTTGGCAAAACTATTGTTTTAAGAACCGTGGCTCTGGTTCTTAAGTTTAACACGTTCATTGCCAATCACGCGATGCGAGTTCTCACCAAACGACCGATCACGCGTTATCGCGTGGACGCCGCTAACTAAATAAAAAAAATTTGGCCACCACACGAAATTCCAATTTTCAGTTTGGCAATGAAAGTGTTAAGGGGTCGGTGTTGCAGTCTTCGATGGTGGTTACAATTTTCTCTTCTCTCGTGAAATTTGCTCGTGAATAGTATTGGAGCATCTAAAAAGGGTATTCCTTGACATTGGACTGGTTCAGTGGCTAATGATATTCCTGGAGGGATCTCCAGGAATATCATTAGTTTGCAGTTTGGTTTTGTCTCTGTATTGATGTGAAGTCCACTGACATTTGAGAATTCATTTAGAATGATTAGGACGTTATGTATGGATTCATTATCCATCATTGTTCCTAATACATCATTTGCATATGCTATTATCTTGCTCTGCTTTCCTGAAGAGGGAAAGTCAGTTCCTCGCACTGTGTGCTCCATTTTTCTTAAAAGTGGCTCTAGGGCCAGCGCAAATAAGGCGCTTGGACAGCCCTGCTTTACACCTCTCCAAATTGAGATCGGCTCTGACAGGCATCGTTGACTAATAGGCACGTTGTAGTATTCTGATAGGCAATATCATCAAAAGTGCCTAACTTTCCTCTTACTCCCGCCTGCTCTAAGATGTTGAATAGGTAGGAGCGACGCACACTGTCGAAGGCTTTGGCTAAGTCTACCGAAAACACTGCCATAGACTGGTTTTTGTTGACCAGTTTTACTAAGTCTCGGAGGAGGAACAGATTAAATTCTGCGGCACGTCCTGGGAATCCATAGGTTTGTGTACTTTGTATGACGCTTCATATTCCCATCTTTAGCATGTCATTAATTACCCGAAACAGAATCTTGTAGTCTAGGTTGCACAACGAAATTGGTCTCCAGTTGTTGATGTGTTTGTCTCAGGAATGAATGCGAAGATATTGGAAGCATACTCCGGAGATATTCTTCATGTCAAGAAAGGCATTACACTGAGCCTAGAATTGGAACGACGAATTCCCAGATTCCGCTGTAAAACTTTCCCAAGACCGTCTGGTCATAGGGATTTCTTGTTGCGGCATATTTTAAAATGTGTCCGTTATTTCTTAAACCATTATGGGCTTGCCAAATTCTGTTTGCAAGTGACAGGGAAAGGACTATTTCCAAATTATGACAGCTGCTGTGTTTATACTTTGGTGTCTGCAAACAGTTTCCTGTTATGGTTCTTGAATGCTGCTAATATCTTTTCTGTTGTTTCGTAGCCTTCTCCCCTGTGTGTATACGGGCAATTGTTCTATTCTCTGCTTTTTGCTAATTCCTTACTGTAAAAAGCTGCTGTTGGGGGTATCAGCTAGTCTCTCGAAAATCGGTTTTATGTTTTTCCTTTTCCATGTTTAGAATTTTCGCCCTTTCGATATTGATACTACTAATTTTCTCAAAATCCATCCTATTGTGTTGGTTAACCTCAAACCAACTTCTCTCTTTTGTACAAGCATCTTTCTTAGCTTTGCCCGTTTCTGATAGGCAAGATTTTTTTTGCCATTCTTTCATTCTGTTTTGATTACATTTTAGAAGTGCTCCCAGTTGTACTAGTTCCAATCGGTTGTTTTCCATTCTTCACACATTCTGTCCATTCTTTTACCAAAAATCCCTGATGACCAGGTGTAAGCGCGGGTATTTGGGCTTTTCTTGCGCCAAGTGTCGGTCAGTTTGAATGCTTTCAAACACTGGGCTAACTGATATTATCCGCTAGTTCCTTTGTGAGGATTTCCCCCCCCCCCCCCACCTTGTCGACCAGTGGATTATATGCAGTTCCAATCCTCTTAAGACTGCGTGGTTCAGCCCCTTGCAAATAAGACTGTAGGGTAAGGAAAAACCCAGGTCTTTCCGACACATGCATGCTGGTGCATATACATTCATAAGCCTGATGGTGGTACCCTAGTATTCCCAATCGATGCTTATCACTCTTCCTGCCGTGTCCTTCTGGACGTTACTGAATTTAGAAGGCTCCTAGAATGGGGAAAGAGAATTAGGATCCCTACTAAGGCCTGGTCACGTCTTCCAAAACTCTAGAAGGAAATGAGCGCGTGTGCTGGATATCTTGCAAGCCGCAAAAATGAGTCTCCTTCAGGGAGGGGAAACAGATATGGTGTTTCAGCAACAGTTCCCCATACAGCCTGCTGTTTTTGGGAGTTAAGAAAGCCTCTTACGTTTAATGTGGCGATACAGAAGGGAGCTGCCTATTACCAAGAAAGGAGGTCTTTAACTTCCAGATTTTTTACCAATCGTATTAGAGCTTCGGTATGCAGGGGAAGGCTGAGCGGCCTACCTCATGTTAATCCTGCCGTAACTTCACACAGCCACTATTTATAATTTCAAATTGGTGTTTCGCATTTAAGATCTAAAATGCTAGTTATTTCTTTTTTTTTGTAGTAAAAACGACCCAGTTGTTCTTCTATATGTGCTCTAATTTTTGTGGTAATTGGGTCTGTTGACGTTTCTACCTGCCAAGGTAGCTTTTCTAGTTCCATCCCCTCTGCAGAGTCCGATGAGTCTTCTTCATACCATTTGTGTTTCTCTATTTTTTGCTTGCTCTAATTTTTTCTGTTTTTCTTTTTCCTTGCCTGGTAGGTATTTTGGGCGCTCGTCCCTTACTTCACCTTCGAGACTGTTTTTGTCTTGGTGTGTGTTTTCCCGTTGGTTGCTCGTGTGTTGTTTCGGCAGACTGCAGGTTCTGCCCGAGGGTTTTTATTTTATTTTTAATCTTACCTAGCGAAGGCAGTTGAAACTCTTCAAGTTTTAGCTTGGGGGAAATTGATTCATATCGGCCTTGGGGGTATCGTAGCTGGGGAGGTGCCGTCGGTTTCCCAGGTGCACCGATACGTTCTGCATAAGTTATTTGCGGGAATCTGGTTGTGTTCCATGCTGTCGCATTTTCTGCACGGCTTCTCGCAATGGCTTAAGATATGCCCAGACTCCGGCCGCTATAGTAAAAGTAGGTTTTATTAAAAGTAGATTTTATTTTTTAATTAAATACTACAAAGGGTCTTTTGAAAGAAAATCATGAGTGATATTCTTAATCGATAAGTTAAATATTTCTTGAATGGTTTAGTTTTTTTTTAGAATATTTATGTTTAAAATGCTCTTGGGCAGCTTCCTCTCAGGTGTTCTGTGCAGCCACTGTTTTTTGGACCATCGCCCGGGAAGTTCCCATATGGACAAAGTTAGGGACGAGTGTCTTCATTTCCCTTGAAAATGTAATCTCGCCCTACTACCATCTTGAATTTTTTTTTTTTTTTTTTACGTTGGAAACTTTCCCCATTTTGTATTAGTATTTCTTCGTTTGTCTCTATCTTGAGTATCTTTGACCTGATTAACTATCTTTGTTGGCTCTATTTTTTTATCGTCTAAGTCGAAGCCTGTTAGTAGTTTGTCTCTTGTTTCTGTATCTTTAACGACTACTATATACTTCCCCCTTCTGTAGGGAGTGAAGGAAAGACGTTTACTGCCGCTACAAATTCTTTTAGTAGCTTTTTAATTTTCTTGGCTCTTCCATGCCTGGAATTTCGATTCCTACAGTCCTTGTCGGTATGAGGACCATTTTCTTAATATTAAACTCTGCGTTTTAGGTAGAAGGGTGCGAAACCCATATCCTGTTGGGAGTTTTTCACTATTAGCATTTGAAAAAGAAGGGGTGGAAAGGTGAACGCTGTTGAAGCGTTTTTGCAGATCCTGCACTGTCAAGTGCTAGCAAATAATTCTATACTAAGTAAGTTAGTATTAGCAATGATCGTGTACTGATTGAGTCAGTACTAGCATTAATAAATAATCCCGCACTGCTGGATAGAAAAACAGTACCAGCGGCAAGTAAATGAAATATCCGGTAAACAGTTATTTTAATGAAAGTGAATAATGTTATAATTTCACTTACTTTCTGGGCCTTGTCCTAACTCCTTCAATTTCCAAGACCCCAAGAAAGTCAGGGCATACCTGTTATATAAGAGCAGTCCCAAAATACATTTCGATAATTTGCATGTGGCATAAATTTGCACAATATCAAAAACACGTCTAATACATGCAACAAATTCACAGCAACTATTATCTGTCTGCTTTGAAAGTTTTTATTTTTACCTTATATTTAAATAAATCAAGGTAAAGAATTTACATAATGAAATTAATGTTTAATAAATATTGTACACTGGAAAGCTTCATGAAAGAACGGCTCACATCAAAAAATGCAAATCATAGCACATTTCACAAAGCAATAAAAGTAGGAAAATCATGTTATACAAGGTAGGATACAATTATTGTAACATATAATGGAGCGTCAATAATTTTTTTTTTTTCTTCTTTCAGAGGGAGAGAGATTTTTCTTCTCTATCGGGCTGTTTTTAATGAAATTAGTTCATTCTCTCTCTCTCCCTTTTGGAGGGAGGCAGAGAAAACATGTAAATCTTCTTCCCTAGTTTAGTGTTAAAAACGGAAAGTTTTTTTAGGTTTTTATGTGAATCCTCAACACGAAAGGCTATTATCCTATAGTACGTTAGTGTTAGTATTATGAGTGGTTTAATTAGCTGAGTAATTAAACCACTGATGTCGACAATTATAGTGATAAGCCTCGAACTCTTAAAGAAACTGAGAAAGGTACTCCGTTGTTGACGGACCTTCAGCGTGAGGGTGCATCTCTCAACCCTTCCCCCCCCCCCTGCAAGATGTTTGGAGGGTTCTAGAATGTCTGAAGGATGAACTTGTCTCATGCAACCGGGGTGGTTCATCTTTGGTTGTTTAGTGTAGCTGTTTTCTGTATTTCGTGTACTATTCATTTCTTTATCCTCTTTGTTGTTTAGCATGTGTGATTTTGATATGCCTGTTTTTCTACTTCCTTCTCGATAAGGCTACTTTCACTTTCATATAATGCAGGCAGAGTTTCTGCCGAAGCATAATTTCATCAGCGGTACCTGATTTAACATTATCGATATTTGACTGACTGTTTTGAATTCGAGAGATTTGATGTTTCCTGGGAATGCTCCTGTATTTTGGATATAATTTTTCATGTTTTCGATTTTCTAATACGTTCGAGTTGGGTATTGTCAGCTGGTTTCTCAATCTTCAAAATATGTGGGCATGATTTCCTTATATGGCCTTCGTCGTGCAAGTAAAAACACTGACCAGGTAAAAGGTGCAGGTTACTTTGTGTATATCTTGTTTGTTGTTTTTCGGTATGGAGCCGTTTGAGTTGTCGCAAAATGCATTAAAGTATCTTCTAAAACTCTGAATGTAGGCTATCTCAGGATTAGTGGAAGAGGTTCTCAGCGTTGATTTTGCCCATAATTGCCGTTTTTGATAGTAATCCGAAGGACATTCGGTGACTTCTTTCCAGTGGAAAACTGGAAATTGTTACTAACGTGGGCGAGCAGGATTGATGAGATATTCATCGCATGCACTAATCTTTACCTTTTTCGATTGTCTCGGACTATGATATATATATTGTTGAAATTCATTTGCGCGGTTCCACCAACTCTTGAAATGTGTGTTGGACATGTTCCTACTCTACTTCTAAATTGCTGCGCTAATGTGGTATCTTCAATTGGCCAATCCGTTCTTTCGGGAAAGATTGTTGCTTGTTTGTACATTTATATGCATAAACAAGTAACAGGTGGATTGCGACTGATATCTTTTCTGATTTCGGAACTTCATATTTAGCAATTATTAACAAGCAATTATATTTAAATACGTAGTGTGCACCATATCCAATGGCCTGCATGCTTCAGAGTCAGTCTGAACGATTACTATACTTAATATAGGTACCTGGTAGCTTTTCTGAAGCTTTGTTGAATTTTCCGTAAAATATTTATAATCTGTGTATTAAGAATTGCTCTTTTCTGTCACAGTACAGGATTACCTTCGTTGGTTTAATGGCAGACTATTTTGGATTTATTATATAGGGAAACCTGTGGAGTATTCATAACTAAACATCCACACCGTAAACCACCGTAAAACCTTATGATGATCTTTACAACATCGTCAGTACACTGTACTGACGATGTCCTAAGATACTTAGGATGAAATAATTACTTATTAAAAATTTAATTACTGTGGTTTATGTGTGTATGTTTAGTTATTTTGGATTTAGGTTTTTCTTTATCATGTTCTGACAAGCCGATTTCCCTCGACAATGTCCTGTGTAGCGTATTTACTTGAACAGTAAATTTTATAAACTTTTTCAGGTGGGGGGGGGGGGGGCTGATGGGGTAGAGGCAGTGGTGAGCTATGGAAATTTTAACAAAGGGCTCGCATCGTCCAGTAAAAAAAAAGCCGTATTTCATACACATTTTTTTATTAATACAGCTTGCGTACAAATGCCAATCAAAAAGTATGAGGGGACAATCGACCTGTAAATGCTCTAATTTTTAAACAAATATTTCGTGATCTAAACATGAAATATTTGTACACAATAATATAATAAATTTAGTTTAATCCTTTATCCAAGTGTGAGCAAACAAAGTTTGCGCCTGAAAATATCTTCAGGACTGGGTTAAGGTGGTACAACACCAGGGCAACTCGTTGCAAAGGTGGAGCAAGTTACCAACACTCCTATCTCAGTATCTCCTATAATGCAAAACACATCTCCTTGCGGATATGTCTAACGTTATGCATTGGCCCTTCCCTTAATGCATAACGTTAGACATATCCGCAAGGAGATGTGTTTTGCATTATAGGAGATACTGAGATAGGAGTGTTGGTAGCTTGCTCCACCTTTGCAACGAGTTGTCTTGGTGTTGTACCACCTTAACCCAGTCCTGAAGATATTTTCAGGCGCAAACTTTGTTTGCTCACACTTGGATAAAGGATTAAACTAAATTTATTATACTCTAACCAAGTGAAAAATAAACTTTCAATATTTGTACACAATCATTTGTATTAATTTATCTTACATAAGAAAAAGATTTTTAACTATCAAAATATAATAAGAATAAAATCATTTATTATCACATATATGTAATAATACGCATTATTTATAAACAAAAATTTGTTTTGTTTGCGATAGAAGTTTTTATGAAAAACAATCTATATAATAAGTAAATATTATCTAAACATAATAATATCGAAATACGTTATATTTCTTTTTTGTTTTTATACTTCAAGTGATAATCAACGGTACCAATCAAGGGGCATTATTTTATAGTCGTATTTATTTATGTGATTAACAAAATGAATTCTTATTTGTAAAATGGTAGTAAGAGTAACTATAATATTTTATTTAATAAAATTACTTTCGAGACGATGAGACGATTTTACATGAAAAAAAAAAAACAATATTTATTTATATTATCTTATATTATAAGCCCAGGCCAGAAGGGTAACAAGTGTGATAAGAAAAGCAAAAGCGAATTATGAAAGAACATTAGCCATGCAGACTAAAGAGAATCCCAAAACAGTTTTTTCGATATGTTGCAAGTAAAAGAAAAAATGTATACGGCAGATTGATTTTAAAGAATGCCGATGATAGGGAGGTAACCGAAATATATCTACTATATCAACGGAGGTAATCAGTTGATATAGTAGAATTACTGAGTGAGCACTTTGCAAGAGTATCATCCACGTGGTGACATTGTAGAAATGGAAGAACTAACAGCTTATACGGGAATTGTGGTGAATGAAGGGGAGGTGAATAGTCTATAACAAAACCTCAAAGCCAATACATCTGTGGGATTGAATGGTATACGAGCTCGTGTCGTACGAGAAGAGGCTAGAGAATTGTCAGTGTATTTGACCATTTTGTTGAATTTGAGTCTCGGGTCTGATTAGTTCCAAGGGGGTGGAAAGAGGGGAAAATAGTTCCACTGCATAAAGGAGGTTCCAAGACTGCTGTTGAAAATTACCGGCCGATCAGTATATCAGGAATTGTTGTCAAGGTCTTGGAGAAAATATTCAAGAGTAAAATATTCATTTTCCTCTTGAATATTTTCATCTATCCAATACAAGATTGGATAGATGAAAATGGAATACCGTATGGGGAACAACATGGTTTTGTGAAGGGTAGATTATGCCACAGAACTTGCTCGCGTTCTATAACACAGTGAACTGGATAATACGGCTGAACTGGATAAGGGTAACGGTTTACAGTGATTCTACTGGACCTTGCTAAAGACTTTGATAGGATACCACATGGAATTCTAATCAGTAAACTGCAGCAAATGAGAATGGATATAGGGTTGGTGAGATGGATAGGAGGGTGGTTGATGAAGATATATCAGAGAGTGGTTTATTCAGGAGTAGAGTCCAAAAGATGGCCTGTGACTAGTGGTGTGCTGCAGGGTTCTGTTCTTCGACCACTACTGTTAAATACGTTTATTAACGATATAGGAAAGGATCTGAGAGGAACTGTGCATCTGTTTGCAGATGATGCAAAGTTGGGTAGGGCAATAGTGAATGCTCAGGATGTCAAATTTTTACAGGATGATTTGAATAGTTTGGAGGACTGGGCTAAGGAGAATGGATATCAATTTAATGTGGAAAAATGTAAGGTTTTGCATTTTGGTGTGAAAAGATTACCGCAGTATATCACATTGGGGGAACTGTACTCCAGGAGATTGATGAGGCCACGGATTTGGGATTGGGGTGGATAGGTAGTTGAAGTTTATGGGACACATCACAAAAGTGGCAAAATCAGCTCATCAAATCACTTGGTTGTTGAAAAACACTTTAACGAGCAGAGACAATCAGGTTATTGTTCCTCTATATCGAGCCTTGATAAGACCCCATCTAGACTACAGTGTCCAGATTTGGTCACCTAGGTTTCTTCTTGATGGGGAGGAGGTTGAGAGGATCCAGAGGCGAGTGACCAAGATAATAGCAGGTCTGTGGAATGAACCTTATGAGAACAGGTTGAGGATTTGTGGGTTGCAAAAATTGGTTGATAGGCAGAGGAGGGGAGATATGATTGAGACATTCAAATTACTAAAGGGTCTCTATAAGATTAATCCAGAAGATATTTTTGAGAATAGGACTGGTGGTGGGAGGACTAGGGCTATACATGGAAGCTGGGCAAGAATGTGGTTAGCAGGGGGTGTTAGAGCTAGGTTTTTTACTTGGAGAGTGGTGAATGAGTGGAATAAGCTGCCAGAGTCTGTTGTGGGTGCCATGACTGTAAATGAGTTAAAGGTGAAGAATGATAGATACTGTGTGAATGTTGAATAGTTGTTCTTGACATGTGTTGGGCCTTCCTCGATGAGTCTAAGGACTCCTTGGAGCTACCCATAATAATAATAATAATAATAATATTATTATTATTATATTTAGGTACGTTACCGCAAATTCTGACATTAGAGAAACATTTATCGGGTTCATCAGTATTACACAACATAATTCCTTATATTTAGAAGAGATAGTATTAAAAAATTAAATGAATTATCTTTGGAGATAAAAATGTGCAGAGGACAAAGCTATGATAACACCGCCAATATGGAAGGTGTCTATACAGGTTTGCAAGCTAGGCTGTAAAAACATGGTCTCCCCCTTGCACATTATATAAAATGGCAATTAAAATGGAATAATGTTATTATTCCATTTTGTCTGCCTTTAATATAATTATCCGCTTGTTTTCGGCTTCTCCAGCGCCAAAATTTTCCCTATAGGCTTCTTTTGGTACTAAATCTTTTTTTTGCGGAAATGATCTTCCCTTGCCTTCAAAAGTCTCAATACAAAATTTGATGTCATTCTGTTTATTGGTTTTGTTTAGAGATGCCTCCAAAGAGGGAAAGTTGTTTTATGGCCACCCTGAATTTGGTTTAATCCTTTATCCAATTGTATGCAATGTTGTGCCTGAAGTATTTTCAAGACTGGGGAACCTCATAGCAAAGGGTGTATAACTCTCATCACTTGCCTTAGTATCGTATAATGCAAAGCACATCTCCTTGCAGACATGTATAATGTTATGCATTCAGGGAAGGGTCACTACTCAGGCCGGTTTCAACATTTATTGAGGTCTCATCAGTGGGAGCCAGATCCACAGGTGGTGATACTAAGCTGGAAATAAAGGAGAAGTCATATTTCCATATACCAGTTGCCAAAATGTGTCACACTTTATTATTAAAATTCTCTGGATTAAAGATAATTTGATGGAAGGTTTTTCACTTGGCTATGCTACCAATTATACATATCGTTTAATCTTTTATCCAAGTGTAAACAACCAACGTTTGTGCCTGAAATTTTCAGGCACAAACTTTGGTTGTTTACACTTACTTCAAGAGGTGTGGGTCTGGCTCCCGCTGATGAGACCTCAATAAAGGTCGAAAATGGTCTGGGTAGTGACCCTTCCCTTAATGCACAGTATTATGCATGTCCACAAGGAGATGTGTTTTGCATTATGGGATACTAAGGCGAATGATGAAAAGTTGTACCACTTTTTCCATGAGTTGCCCCAGTCCTGAAAATACTTCAGGCACAAACTTTGTTTGCTTAAACCTGGATAAAGGATTACACCAATATATAATTGGTATTACATTAAATTGTATGCCAACAGCAGTTCTGGTATATCAACTATCTTTCTTACCACACTTGTAATGAATTCATGGCGTTAATAACTAATAAAACAAGAGAAATATTAATATCAGAAATTAAAGAAGGTGCTTATTTTGCAATAATACTGGATTCGACGCCAGACGTTACCCACAATGACCAACTAGCTATTATATTTAGTAAGGTACCGCAAATTCTGACATTTAGAGAAAAATTTATCGGATTCATCAGTATTACAAACATAATTCCTTATATTTAGAAGAGATAGTATTAAAAAAATTAAAAGAATTATCTTTGGAGATAAAAGGTGCAGCTCAGTGGATGTGGCGTTTACACACCACGGCGCTTGCCCGCACGAAGGAAGACTTGGTTTCGAGTCTAGTCGGCGACTAGAGGAAATTTTCTAAGCCTTTTTTCGTCCGGTTCCCGAGTTAGTCGATCTCTGGCACGGGAAAGCGGGTTTTTCCTCCAGGAAACTCGGGTTTTTCGTCCCGTAAACTCAAGAAAATCTACCGTAGAACCCGCATTATTTCAGACATTAAATATATTGTGTTAGGGTTAGGGACCACGAGATGGCGAAACATTTGAGCCGTCTCTCTTCACTGTGTACCGCTTAATTAGTGATAGCCTTGGGCCATCTATCTCTGATTGGTACCAGTGGAGATTGAACTGCCCACTCAGTCTCCAAAAAGTTAGATAGGGCTAAATGGCTTCGCCTACTCCCCGTATACGGGAATAAAAAGGCGTTAGCTGATTTTTTTTTTTAGCTGATAAAAATGTGCAGAGGACAAAGCGATGATAATGCTGCCAATATGGAAGGTATCTATACAGGTTTGCAAGCTAGGCTGTAAAAACATAGTCTCCCCCCCATTGCATATTATATACCATACTCTGGTCATTCTTTAAATTTAATTGGCAACTGTGCCGCGGTATCTTGCCGCGGAAGCAGTGCAATATTTTTGTTTTATTCAAAATGTATATACTTACTTTTGATCTTCAACAACAATATGGGATATACTCCTTAAACATTTAGAAAAAGAATCTTTAACTGTTAAAAGACTAAGTGAAACGAGGTGGTCCGCAAGGGCTGACGCTATATTGGCTTTGAAACGTAGATATAAACAAATTAAAGAGGCATTACTTGAACTATCCATTTCTCCTCATGAAAAACCTATTTCTAATTTAGAGAGCTGTTCATTGGCTGAACATTTTGACAATTCAGGAACAGCAATTTTATCAGTTGTGTGGGACAAACTTTTACAGCGAATAAATGCTACTAGTAAATCACTACAAGATCCCGATATCGATTTGTTGTTAGCTACTAATTTGTTACAGTGTATGGTTGGGCTTTATTTTAGATATAAGAAACAGTTTTGCTGCTTTAAATGAAGAAGCGACTTTATTAACAGATGAGACAAAATTTAAAGATGAAAAGGAAAGTGAAAAAAAAAAATAAAAAAATGTGTGACTTCATCGTTAGAAGTTTCACAATCTAACGATGAGATTATATTACGTGGGAAAGAATATTTCATTGTTAATACTTTTAATGTCATTTGTGATAAGCTAATTTTGGAAATTAATGAAAGAGCAAAAAACTCTTTAGATATATTAGATATGTTTGACATTTTTTTGAAGAGATATATAGATCAAGACGAGTACAAGACTAGTATTAACAAACTTTTACAAACTTATTGGACTATTGACTCAAAAAAATCTATTCAAGTTAAGCAATTTTTAATAATGATAAAGGAAGAAAATTCTTCAATTAAAAATATGTACAGATTTATAAATGATGGGTTAAGATCTACTTTTCCGAACGTTGAAATAATTTAAAAAATATTTTTAACGATGCCTATTTCAAATGTAAGTGCTGAACACTCAATTTCAGTGCTGAAACGAATAAAAATTATTTAAGAACTTGCACCAAAATAAAATAAGTGGCCTGTCGTTATTACGCATTGAATCAGATGTAATGGACTCAATTAATTATGGTGACATTATAGATATATTTTCTAAAACCAAAGCCAGAAAATAAAACTTTAGTTATTAATGTTTTTTTTTAAATTTAAATTTGAACTGATTTATTTTACACTTTTTTTTAAATGTAAATATATGTATACTAATATTGTGTTATTTTTATTTTATTAAAATGAGTTAGTATGGAAATGTCGACTTTGCGTATGAATTTGATTAACTGAAATAGACTTGCTCTTCGGAGGCCTCATAATGATCTTGCGCCTAGGGTCTCCAAAAGTATAAATGCGGCCCTGATTACTACTAAATAATAATAATAAACTAAAGGACATAAGAGGATAAAAGATGTTGAAAAACAATTGAACAATACTCAGGCGGAGAGCGTTTGATAACAACAGAAATCGTTCACAGTTTAGAAAAGAAAGTCACTGGAATGCATCAGACCCATGTAATGCAAATTAACTGTATCGGGTTGATTAAAATACCCGTGCAGCACTCGGGGTTCTTTGGTTTAGCAATTTAGCAATCTATTGTCAACAAACTCAACTGAAATAGTGTACGATAATAGGAGGAAAAATTCTGATTTTAAAACTCAAGGAAATTAGGAAAGCTATGTAGCTCAGTTGAAGGGATGCTTGCATCCTCTTCAGTAGAACTCCTGAAGATAGACTTCAGTTCAAGTCTAATCGCTGACTAAAGGAACTTTTTCTAAGACTTTCTTCGACCGGTTTTTGAGTTCGATCTTTGGCATTTGAAAGGGGGTTTTTGAAACCCGGGTTTTTCGTCCCATGAACTCAAGAAAATCGACCGTAGAACTCACATTATTTCAGTCAATAAAATATCCTGTTAAGGTAAGGAACGAACTTGTTTGCCCATCTCTTCATCAGTTGTCCCTATTAATTAGTGATAGTCTTGAGGCAGCAATCTCTGATTGGCTACCGATGACGATTGAGCTGCCCACTCGATCTTCAAAAGTTCAATCTTCTCAATCTTAAATCTTCGAAAACTCAATCTTTTAGGGTTAAAATGCCTCGCCTACTCCCAAAAAGGCATTAACTCATTATTTTTCTACAAGAAAAATGAGCTGTTCCAAGTAATTGCAGTCCAGTAACTTACTTGCCAACAGCATTTACTTTTGTTCGTTGGACTTCTGTATAGTTCAGTCAGTTAGCATTAATCCCGATATCGTCTTTTTCCTTATAAACAAATGGGTGGCTACAAAAATTCCAGAATAATAAAGGAACAATTTTTAATTGGCATAATGATTTTCAAAAATTAGAGAAGATAAATAACGAGCTTATATGTTGTATGGGTTGATTACAAGAAAGCATTTGATTATTTGTTAACACAAGGTTCTTGTCTAGAAATTTTTGGAGTGAGTTTAAACATCAAAAATTTCCTAGCTCAGTTATGATGATATGGAAAACCTAAATAATCACTTAGGTTTTCGATGTCAACACGTCTATTCATCCTAGCATTGATTCCTCAATGCTAGGATGAATAGACGTGTTCTAAAATTAATTCTAAATAAGGTTATGTTGATTCGAGGGCATCCCTTATCCTTATTCAATGCTTCTGTTCACACCACAGATGTTCAATAGGGAGGAGATCAAGACTCTGTGGGGGAATAGTCAAATGGAGCGACGTTCATGTCCACAAACCACACAGTTACAGCACAAGCCTTATGACATGGTACAATGCCTTGCTGAATGAGATAATGCTTAGTTCCATAAAAATGCCACAAAGTATAAAGCATTGCATTGTCCAGATATTCAAATACTACTCGGAGTTCCATGTTCATGGGACATGGAACATACCACAGTGAAACCTCCGAATTTCATAATTAGGATTACGCACTCTGGTTATAAATGTTCATCCAGGCATCAGCCACATTCACACTTGTTCATCTGTGCTTGTATAGCTTGATTCGTCGCTCCTCAGCTATACAAGCTTTCACGTACCACTGTACATGCGCTTTGCACAAAGCTGAAGATGACACTACTTATTGGGTTCAGGCAATGTGCGGCTTGCATATTGCGTTCCTACCATGCAACCCATGCTGTGAACTTTGGTTCTGAATGATTTTGTGCAGATACGTGTTCCGGTCGATGCTAGGAATTTCGTATTCGACGAATGGAAGTTTTTACATATTATCCTTCGTATGGGTTAAGAAGGATAATATGTAATATCCATCACACTCTGTGGTTACGTTAGTAAGTGTAGTGGATCGTCCATTGCGGGTTGCACTTGCAGTTGACTTCCTGCACTTTCATCTCAGTATGCATTACTGGCTGTTGACCTCGTTTGGTCTAATTTGTCAACAATTTGCCGAAAATATGGACCTGCAACATGGAATCGTATCAGCAATGGGATCCTCTTTCAAACTCTGCCAATTCCCTTCTCATATCCATCTCACCCAGCCCTAGTTGCACAGACCTCGGAGCATCATATTTTTACAATTTATACCGGTTACAAACACGTGAATCGTTACATGGCACGGTGCACCTTGCCCATAGAGTGTCCATTAATTTCTTTTGAAGCAGTGTATGTTAGACTTTCTGGCGCCTTCTAACAGTTTTTTAAACTTATTTTTAAATCCATAGAAAGAGAATCTCCTTATAATGCACATTAGACTTATCTGTTAGGTTAACGAAATACGAAGACTGACTATTATAATCTCATCAGTTGTTCCAAATCATGGCATTTTGCCGTGATTTGGAACAACTAATGAGATTATAATAGTTAGTTTTTACATCTTCCATTAGAAGATGAAATAGAATATAAAAGAATAAGAGCCATAGCTAAAAGAGAAGGCATAAAAAGACATAGAGAATCATGGAATAAATTTGATTCTAATTTAGAACATGATTTATATAAAATAAGACCCAATGTATATAAGATTTTGAAACACCTAAAGGCAGATACCAAAGAAAACATAAAATTAAACACTGAATTAAAATTAGAAGAATTTCTAAATTACTACACAGAACTGTGGACAGACAAATATTTTAAAAAAGATAACTGGCAAACAATTAACGAAAATGAAAAGGAAATAACTGAAGAAGAATTAGAAATCAGCCTGAAAGAAACAAGAAACGGAAAATCACCTGGAGAAGATAAGCTAGGTTCAGAACTATATAAATACTCAGGAACATTATTATTTTTAAATAAAATTTACTCAACTGGTATCCCCCAATAGAATGAAAAAAAGCAATTATGATTCCTATCTTTAAGAAAGGTAATAGAGATGACCCTAAAAACTATAGAGGTATCAGTATACTAAATTCCTGTTACAAAATATATAGCAGAATCTTAAATAACAAACTAATGAAATATTCATTCTAGAGGTACAGAATGGATTTAGAAAAGGACGATCATGTATAGACCCAGCCTTTTGCCTAAAATTAATAGTAGAGAAAAGAAGAGAATATAATTTGGAAACACATATTGCATTTATTGACTTTGAAAAAGAATTTGACAAAGTTAAAAGAAACATATTATTTAACATATTAAAAGAAAGACAAATACCAAATAATATCCTAAAAGCTATCACAAGTATATATGAAAATAATCAAATGGGGGGGGGGGGGTGGGGGGGGGGGGGGGTGGGGGGGGGGGGGGGTGGGGGGGGGGGGGGGTGGGGGGGGGGGGGGGTGGGGGGGGGGGGGGGTGGGGGGGGGGGGGGGTGGGGGGGGGGGGGGGTGGGGGGGGGGGGGGGTGGGGGGGGGGGGGGGTGGGGGGGGGGGGGGGTGGGGGGGGGGGGGGGTGGGGGGGGGGGGGGGTGGGGGGGGGGGGGGGTGGGGGGGGGGGGGGGTGGGGGGGGGGGGGGGTGGGGGGGGGGGGGGGTGGGGGGGGGGGGGGGTGGGGGGGGGGGGGGGTGGGGGGGGGGGGGGGTGGGGGGGGGGGGGGGTGGGGGGGGGGGGGGGTGGGGGGGGGGGGGGGTGGGGGGGGGGGGGGGTGGGGGGGGGGGGGGGTGGGGGGGGGGGGGGGTGGGGGGGGGGGGGGGTGGGGGGGGGGGGGGGTGGGGGGGGGGGGGGGTGGGGGGGGGGGGGGGTGGGGGGGGGGGGGGGTGGGGGAAGAAAGCTAGTCTAAATCTAAATGAGATATCCAAAAATTATGGTATGATAATATCAACAGAAAAATCAAAAACTATGACCTTTAAAAGACAAGATCCAGCAAGAACCAAAATAGTAATAGATAACAAGATCTTAGAACAGGTGAATTCATTTAACTACCTAGGATGTATGATCACATATGAAAATGAAAAAGATATAAACGTAAAAATTGCAAAATATTTAAAAATAACAGGTGTAATTAACTCTATATTTAAACCAAACCTAGTTCAAAAACAAACCATGCTAAAAGTATACAAAACATTAGCCTTACAGGTCTTAATGTATGGAAGCGAAATCTGGACAATATAACAAAAAGATAAACAAAGATTAACAACATCAGAAATGAAGTTTATGAGAAAAACTGCAAAGTATACCCTATTTGATCACAAAAGAAACGAACATATTATGAAAGAATTAAACCAAGAACCAGTAATAGAAAAAATTAAAAAATATAAACATAAATGGATGGAACACGTTCAAAGAATGAAAACAGAAAGATTACCAAAACAAGCCTTAAAGTACAAGCCATTAGGAAAAAGAAAACCAGGACGTCCTCTTAAACGATTCAACGATGACTTCTAAGGCCGGAACAGGCCATGCTAGGCCTAAATCCTTGATACGTATGATGATGATGATGAGTTTTTACATCTTCCTTCTCTTAATGAGTAGATACCTTTTTTTTTTTTGTAGGTGAAATGGGGTTATTGTATTGAACATATTCTCTTCGCAGACTGAAACACACACACACACACACAAAGAAAGAAGAAGAGAAGAAGAAAAGAAAAGCGAATTTGTTTTGCGGCACATTCGAAGTTCCAACATACACAGTCCACATCTCTCTCGATGACATGTGGACTTTGTTGTTATTTAAAACTAATTATATACTTTATTTTTCATTATTTTTATTATCTTTTTAAACTAATTATATTCTAATTATATGAAGATAGTGATCGGACCTTCAAGGATCAGGTGCTGCACTATCCAGGTATATGCTTACGCTTGGAATCGCCGAACTTTATATACTTTCTATATTCGGCATGAAACTCTTTGAGTTTCTTATTCTGCTAAGAAACAATATGAGATATAATATAATATAATATCCCTTAACTTAAATAATTATATTCGCTTGAAATACCATTGCAAATTATGTTTAATGATTGAACAAAAATTTAAATATAGGTGGCGTTCATCATGTGCTTGTCATGTGCGTATAGTACAAGTTACAGATTAAGTACTACGATGGAGTGATTTTAGTTGGTTTATTTGTGTTATGTTTTTAGCAATGGGATATAATTGTATTTTATGTTAATTATGGCGTTTAATTAAAGGTTACGTGATTCACTTGGATATTGCATTCGTTAATAGTGGCACATCACTTAGCATGCTGTCCATGCTGCCACCGAAACTATTTCTGAAAGTAATTTTGTGCCGAAACGTTCGTGTGAAATTTTGAAAGTGAAAGTTCTGCAAGCCTTCGTTGGAAATTGAGGTATGGATTTAGATATATCCAACATTGCATTCCGAAGAGAATACAACGGAGTATATTCTCTTTTCAAGTGGTTCTCATATCTTTTTACTATTTTTACTTTTGCATTTATCGTGAGCAAAGGTCACTCTGGTCAGCTTGTACGAGAAATAGACCCTAGAGAAATTTTGAAAACTATATATATATATAGAGAGAGAGAGTGACTGAGAGAAAGCAGAACTAAGAATTCGAATAAAATTAGACAAGTTGAAAAATAAGTTGTTGTTTTTTTAAAACTGAATATTCCATGTATTAAGAATCAGCATAGAGTGCATCTTGTTATTTTATATGCAGAAGTCTGTTTTACCTTAGATAATTAAAATAATGAAATGTGTTAGAATGTTTAAAGTTTAAAAACATTGATGTTTTTAAAACTAATATTCAGAGTAATGTTTTGCCAGGTCTAGTTATGACAATGAGGTGTTATAATCCTGGAGGGATTATAACATCTCATGCTGTTACAGTCTCTAATTAATACTTTTTAATGAATACTTCCAAGCACCTGTGAGTCGTGACATTATCATTTATATAGTGTTGACTTTACAAATTACTCGCTATCAATAACTACATTAATAATTATACAAATAATATAATCGCCTAGATAATTTTATTTTCTGTGCATAACATTTGTGGTCTTTAAAATGTAAAGATTTTAGAAAAGTTAGCAGGAACTTGCATACAGAAATGGGTTGACAGACAAGTTCTACTTTGATTGGATTTACTAAGGTGTGGGGGGGGGAGGGGGGAGTTCTGTTTTTGCAGTTTGCTCTCATTTTATAATACTGTTACAGTTAAGTTGGATGAAGAGAATGGATACTATGATACTGTCACCATTTGCTGAAGTATTTGATAAGATACTGTATGAAAGGCTGTTGCATGAACTGGAAAATATGGTATTGGAATATAAACTGTTCACCTGAATAAGTGGGAAGTGGTAGAGTTTGCCTTTTTATTATTATTATTATTATTCAATCATCCATGGAGTCAAAAGACTCATCGCTGGAGATCCTTCCTAGAAAACACAGTCTATCAAGACTCATCGCAAGAGGTTCCTCCTGGGAAACAAAGTCCATACCACTCCTTAATCTCATTGACCGTTCTCATTCTCACCACTCTAGCAGGCAATGCATTCCATGGTTCAACCAACCCCCATGCAAAGAAACCACTCCTCACCCTCTTGCTCACAGTTTCCTTTCACAATTTCCAGGGATGGTCCCTTGTAATCACTCCTTCCTGCTGTTCGACCAAGCGAAAGAACTCCCTGGTGTCAACCTGGGAGTCCTTGTAGCCAACTCTCAACAGTTTAAAAGTCTCAATCATATCACCTCTCCTTCTATCCACCAAACTCTGCAGTCCACATTCCATCAGCTGATCCTCATAACCAACATTGTATAGTCCTGAAACCATCTTTGTTATCTGCCTTTGTACCCTTTCCACAGTTAATTTCTCCCTTTCCCTGGTTACCAAATCTGGGAACAATAGTCTAAGTGTGGTCTGATCAGGGTCTTATACAATGGAATGATAACTGTTTTATCTCTGCAGGTCAGCGTCCTTCTCATTATTGCAGCAATCCTCTGTGTTACCATCACCATTTTTGCAATATGTCCCTTGAATTTCAGGTTTCTATCAATCATCAAACCCAGATCTCTTGTCTTCCCTACTTCCTCCAGTATAGCTCCTTCAATAGAGTATGCAGCATCCCATCCCAAACCTCAAGACCTTACATTTTGCTGCATTAAACCGACACCCCCCATTCACTTGCCCATCTGTCTAACTTATTCAAATCCTCTTGCAGGGCTACCACATCTGTACCATTACTAATAACCCTTCCCAGCTTTTCATCATCTGCAAACAACTGAATATCCCGTTGTTTATTATTTTAACGGTATAATAGAACACAGAAACTAAAAACTGAATATCCCCCTGAAATCCACTGTTAATGTCATTGATATAAAGGTTAAACAATATAGGTCCTCGTACTGAGCCCTGTGGGACCCCACTTGTAACCTCCTGCCTCTGCCTCCTTGAAACTGCTCCACCATACACAACTCTCTAATATCTATAAGACAGCCAATCCTGAATCCAGTTGACCAATCTGACATTCAGACCCATGTGCTATAACTTAAATATCATCTTATCATGTGGCACCCTGTCAAATGATTTCGCTAAGTCTAAGAAAATTGCAGTATATGCCTTTCCCTCATCTAATGTTCTTGTAACTTTATTATAAAAGGCTAGCATATTGCTAAAATAAGAGCGCCCTTTCACAAATCCATGTTGACTCTCACAGATAACATTACCCTCATCTGCTCAATGCTGTATACGGTCCCTCACTACTTTCTCCAAGATCTTAACAACTACTGATGACACACAAACTGGCCTATAATTAGACACTTCCAGTCTGCTACCACCCCTACCACCCTTATGCAATGGCACTGTCTTACCTTCCTTCCATTCCCTTGGCACCTTTCCCATAGCCAGACTTTCATTGAAAAGCCAGATCAAAGGAGCTGTCAGTTCTTTGGCACATTTTCTCAAAACTCCACGAAATACCATCCAGTCCCACAGCTTTACTGACATCCAGAGTACTCAGTATTTGGAACACGTTCTCCTCCTGCACCTCTAACACTCGAACCTGTCCTATCCCTCTAATATTAAAATTTACTCTTCCAGGATGAAATACTCCAATAAAGTGTTCATTGAACAATTCCACTATGACCTCTGCATCAGTCACTCTATTCCCATATTTATCTTACAGTGTCATTCTTCCACAATCATTTCTCCTCCTACTGGCCACATAGCTAAAAAATTCCCTAGGATTTTCTTTGGAACTTAGGGCCAATCTCTTCTCATATTCCAGTTTCACCTTCCTTACCATATTAGTCACTCTCCTGACCTGTGTCTTATTCTTCATGCATCTGCTCTTCACCTGTCTCCTTATATCTCTTTCATAGCCTCTTTATCACATGCAGTTCTTGTTTAATATTGTTTGTCATCTACTCCATATTAAGTCCTCTTCTTCACTTGTGGAATACACTATTGCTGCTAACAAATATTCCTTCACAATTTTCCAAGCACTAATGATATCCTGGCCTTCCAATTCCTCCCTCCATGAAACTTCCCCAAGTTGATGTCTAAGACTATTATAATCACCTGCCTTATAATTCCACATACGTTCCCGTTTCTTTGATACTGCATGTCTATTCATCTTCCAAGTCAAAACCAAATGGTCACTCTCTCCTACTGGTCGGAGAGATATCTCAGTTATCATCAACTCTTCTGATGATGTGACCAAATCCAAAACTCTTGTACCTCTTGTTCCCTCGATTACATGTTGCCTAAGACATTTGTCTCTCAAGAATTCTAGAAATTCCATTCCCTTATTGCTACATGCATTGCATCTTTCTCTCTCCCCAGTTTATATAGCTATAGTTAAAATCTCCCATAACAATCATTCTTCTTGCACTTGCCAAGCTCAACTGTCTAAACATCTCCAGGTCCCCACCCTCTGTGCTCCTTGGTTTGTAGCAATATCCCACCAAATATCCTGTCTTGCCCGCCTCTACCTCATACCATATGCTTTCAAAATCATTAGTGTCACTGCCTTCCAAAGTCTCCACTCTTGGAGGACATAAGTTTTGGTCAGGCTGATGCTATCAGCCCCACCAATTCCTCTCCTTTATTCTGGATATGCCTGGCATTAATATAAACCATAAAAATGCTACTGTTTCTATACCCAGCATTATCCCCTCTGGGCTCAGCATTACCTGATGTCATCCTCCTTCTCCAAAGTACCCATTTCCACAAGAGGCCACCCCTGCTACCATCCACCCTGGCCATTGTAGTTTCCCTGCATTGACACACTGACTCGTTCAGAACAGCAATCTCTCCAGATGCCCATGTTCTTCCTCATTCAAATGCAAGTGGTCTCTCGCATACAATTCCTTCCTGTCCTCAAATGCCCTCCATGCATCCACATATTCCAATCCTCTCTTCTGACACATTCTAGCTATTATATTATTCAATATTACTGCTCTTCTGCTCAGCTCATCACTATCATACTGTAACAATATGCTGTTTAATGTGTTATTGTAATATCTTTTTTATTATTATTGTTTTGGGCAACTCCAAGGAGTTGACAGACTCATCGAGGGAGGCCCTAACATCTTGTCAAGAACAACTATTCGACATTCACACAGTATCTATCATACCTCGCCTTGAACTCATTCACAGTCATAGCACCCACAACAGATTCTGGCAGCTTATTCCACTCATTCACCACTCTCCAAGTAAAAAACCTAGCTCTAACACCCCCTGCTAACCACATTCTTGCCCAGCTTCCATGTATAGCCCTAGTCCTCCCACCACCAGTCCTATTCTCAAAAATATCTTCTGGATTAATCTTATAGAGACCCTTTAGTAATTTGAATGTCTCAATCATATCACCCCTTTTCTGCCTATCAACCAATTTTTGCAACCCACAAATCTTCAACCTGTTCTCATAAGGTTCATTCCACACACCTGATATCATCTTGATCACTCGTCTCTGGATCCTCTCCACCTCCTCCCCATCAAGAAGAAACCTGGCGCCCATATCTGGGCACAGTAGTCTAGATGGGATCTTATCAAGGTTCGATATAGAGGAACAATAACTTGTTTGTCTCTGCTTGTTAAAGTATTTTTCAGCAACCAAGTGATTTGATGAGCTGATTTAGCCACCTTTGCAGTGTGCCCCCTAAACTTCAACTCCTTATCCACCAACACTCCTAAATCTTGTGCCTCATCAATTTCCTGGAGTACAGTTCCACCAATGTAGTAAACTGCTGCTAATCTTTTCATCCCAAAATGTATAACCTTACATTTTGCCACATTAAATTGACATCCATTTTCCTTAGCCCAGACCTCCAATCTATCCAAATCATCCTGCAAAATTTTGACATCATCTGCATTCACTATTGCCCTACCCAACTTTACATCATCTGCAAACAAATGAACTGTTCCTCTCAGATCCTTTCCTATATCGTTAATGAACAAATTGAAAAGTAGTGGTCCAAGAACAGAACCCTGCAGCACACCACTAGTCACAAGCCGTCTTTTGGACTCCACTCCTGAATAAACCACTCTGGTATCTCTCCATCAACCACCCTCCTATCCATCTCACCAACGCTATATCCATCCCCATCTGCTCCAGTTTACTGATTAGAGTTCCATGTTGTATCCTGTCAAAGGCCTTGGCAAGTTCCAGTGGAATCACTGTAAACCCGTTACCCTTTTCCAGTTCAGCCATCACTGTGTTATAAAACTGAGCAAGTTACTGAGGCATGATCTACCCTTCACAAAACCATGTTGTTCCCCATACAGTATCCCATTTTCATCTATCCAATCCTGTATTCTTCTCTTAACTAATTTCTCGAAGACCTAGACAACGATTCCTGATATGCTAATCGGTCGGTAATATACAACAACAGTCTTGGAACCTCCTTAATGCAGTGGAACGATTTTCCTCTCTTTCCACCCCCTCGGAACTAACCCAGACCCGAGACTCAAATTAAACAAAATGGTCTAGGGTACTGACAATTCTTTAGCCACTTCATGTATGATATGAGCTGGTATACAATCCAATCCCACAAATGTATTGACATTGAGGTTTTGCAATAGACTAATCACCTCCACTTCATCCACCACAATTCCCTAATAATCTATTGGTTCATTCATTTCTGCAATGCCACCACCTGGATGATATATTCTTGCAAAGTGCTCACTCAGTAATTCAGCTATATCAACTGATTCGGTTACCTCCCTACCATCAGCAGTCTTTAAAATCATTCTGCTATATAAAAATCTTTATTCTAATTAGCTGTGCGCTTTTACTTTTATAACCTCTCTTACTTATTCTATTGCATACTATGGTTATCTACCTTTCATATTTACTAGCCATATGCCTATGAACACTGGAAAATTTATTTGTTAAAACTGTGCCACCAGTATTTCTATATCGGAATATAGAAATACTGGTGGCATATAAGACAGTAACACGTTCAGTAGATCTCTCTCTCTTATTAGCATAAATTCCTTCACTAAAGTTTACATAAACAGTTGTGGTTCTGAAGTATTTCAACTACGCTTTTAATGCCTTAGTTGTTTCCTGATCACAAGTCCGACTTTATTTAGGAATTGTGCATTGTAAATTAAATGATCAGGTGGAACTCTATCGACATATAAATAAAACACATTTATTTACATTAATATCAAAGTACGTTCAATAAACGATAGGGAGGTTGCTCTCTCTACCTATCTGTTAGACTTTCAGCATAAAGAAACAAACTTTCCCTTTCAATACTAAATAACTATACAATATAATTACTCAATTACTTCTCTGCTTATTAAATCAAATTATTGAAATTCTAATTTATTCACAAAGAGGTTAGCTAACTGTGCCAAGATATTTCACAAATCTTATGTCAAATAACTCTTATGAACACTTCTTATTACTATTAACTTAATTCTTATCAATCTATAACATATCTCCTAGATTATAAAGGAAATGCACAATAAAGGATGGAACAAACTTACTGAGGCTCTGTCTCTCACTCAATCAAAGGTCTTGCACTAATATCCCTATGCCTTTTCTTTCATCTCGGGTCTTAGGCTTCCTTCTGGAGTGTCTTGCTTCAGCAGCATCTCGTCAGGGAATTGGTGGGTTTTTTTGACTGCAATCTGTGATATTCGAATAGCTCAGGCAAGAGGTTTCAGCATATGGGCAAATTCTCCGGCGCTTGAAGTTCGCTATTGGCTTCGGTTGACCTCCTGTGGCAAAAAGACATCTGACCGACACTTGGCTTGGGTATTTAGTGGGCTCGCTGTAATGTCTGGTCCTCTGGATCCTACTCCCGGTATTTCTGCCTCTAGCTGCCGACGATAACTCTAACTGCCAACCTCGATAACTGCTGCTTGCCTCTGACTACCGACGACCCCGATGTTCGGCTCAGTCCCTTTTTATTTCACATTCTCCGGGACCTTGCATGAAGGGTTGTAACCCCCGAAGAATTTGGCACGACTCCTTGATCTTCTGTTAAGACCGACCTATTCTTTCTTCTCCTCCGTGCACTCCTTTAATCCTATCTTGTTGGGCAGCATAAACTTGTCTGAACGTTGCCGATCTCTTTGACACTGACCTAGAAGGTGTTTATACGCAGAGCTCGCAAACAACTTTCTTGTGCCCTTATGCATAGCTATTATACAAAGTTCCAGTGGCAAAGCATTGTCTTTGTTTTTGACATTCTAAAAATTTTTGTTAAAGCAGTAAGTACAGTCAATTCCCATAGGGTAATTTACATTAATATTTAGCATAAAATATATAGAGAAAAACAAAGTTATTTTTGTAACAATCTCAAGAGACTTGACCTCTGTAAAAATTGATGTAAAGCACTTTGGTACTTCCACGCTACATCGAGTTTTACAATACCTAGGCAACATGCACACTATCTTTCTCTGTGTCTTGTTTCATACAACCTTGAGCAAGAATCTCACATCTCTCTCTCACTGCCCAATTTACATTGCCTCTCAAGTCATTTGTTCCTACCATCACAATCATCTCATCCACCCCCTTTCACCCCTCTTAATTGCCATAGCCACACTTTCTATTGTTCCTCCAGGCAAACATTCCTCACCCATCCTATCTTGTACATCACGGATCATTGAGTCCCCATACATTACACCGCTTACCATTCTATTCCTCGATTGCTCACATGCATCCCTCACTCTCTCTCCTCTAACTTCTCTCTGTGCTCCCCTACTTACCTGACATCACCCTATCCCTGGTTTCAGTGCTCCCTTGCATTCCCTCTCTCCTACTGTTTTCATTCTCTCTTCTTCTATCATTCCTATAACTCTCTCTCATTCCCTCTCTTGTACTGTTCCTATTCTCTCCTCCTCTATCATTCTCATAACTCTCTCTCATTCCCTCTCTTGTACTGTTCCTATTCTCTCATCTTCTACCATTCTCATAACTCTCTCTCATTCCCTCTCTTGTACTGTTCCTATTCTCTCATCTTCTACCATTCTCATAACTCTCTCTCATTCCCTCTCTTGTACTGTTCCTATTCTCTCATCTTCTACCATTCTCATAATTCTCTCTCTTGTATTGTTCCTGTTCTCTCCTCTTCTATCATTCTCATAACTTTCTCTCATTCTCTCCTCTTCTACCATTCCAATCCAGTCTGCCAGGTGGCGTCAGTGAAAAAGCTATTCCAAACTTGTGCTCCCCAGTTATTGCGAGTGCCTTTTTCATCAAAATTAACCATCAAACGGAGACCTTAACATTGGGTGCTGAGCAGCGGAATATTCCAGTACAACCTGTAAATACTTATAGTGTATTAGATCAGCTATCCTTCCAATTTTAAATCAGCCACGTGTAAGTGCTCACGATGCCTACTGTATGCAGCAAAGATGGTGGCATCAAAAGCCAACGCCGAATGAGCACCACGTATTTTGCCAGAATAGTGCTGTCAATCGGCGCCAACAAACCTATTACATGCCGCAGCTACAAAACTGGTGTCACAGACAGAAAAAACAGCATTTTCTGCAAGTTCTGTTGTCACTGGCTGCATGCTTCCTGCCCAAAAATAGACGAAGCTGTGCAAAAGCTACTTATTGAACTTAACCAGCCGTTCTTCTGTTCGCTGTGCCTCCCTTCAGTAAAACAACTTCTGAACATAGGTAAACGTGATGAAAACCTCAAAAAGCATTAGATCAGCTATCCTTCCAATTTTAAATCAGCCACGTGTAAGTGCTTTTACCTCCAAAATACATGCAGTCGAAGCTAAGCTAGAACAAATTGAAAGCCAGCGTAACGCAAGCTCTACTTCACCAGCGAAAGAACTTTGCGATCTAATTGCATCAATGGTAAATGATTTGATGGAGGCTAAACACAAAAAAACTCAACAGCATCATTTTGAACTTCCCGATGGGAAAATGGAAAATCATTACAAGAGGACATCAACAAACTAGCTGAAGAATGCAACATCGATCTTAAGCATATCGTCAGGTGCCATAGTTTGAGGACTATAAATAAAAGGAAGAACTTAACGAACTTTTCGCGCCTAGTAAAAGTGACTTGGGTCACGCCGACAAGCACATCAAAAATAATAACAGCGATCAACAACAAGTTCAAAGACACCTGTCCCCAATCATGCATATGTGTACAACCAGATTTATCATTTGCACAAAGGGAACAAAGATGCCAGTTTCGAAGACAACTCGAAGAAAAACATCTAATGGTGACAACAGTTGGACCATCGATTACAGACAAGATAAACTGGTGAAAAAAACCAAGTGATGCTGCTAGCAGCCACCATGGAGACCAGCATGCAGGCACTGCATAGGAAATGTGCAAGACCCATGCGGTCCAAACTCACAAAACCCTACACATCCACTTCACCAACGTCCGTGGCCTAAACTCCAACCTGAATTGTGTCCACTGCCACCTGCAGTCTACCAAACCCCACCTACTCTTCCTGGCAGAAACTCAAATCTCGCCTCCCCCCATCACCACTTATCTCAACCTTCTAAACTACTAAAAACTTTCATCCTAAGGGTGGTCTTGTGCATACGTCTGCTCTGACATACCTTGCCAGAGAGCACCCAACTTTGACCTTCTTTGGTTGAAAATATCTTTCCTCTCCCTAAAAATCGACTTTCTCTAATCCCTCTTTCCCAACAGCGAAATCATCCTCCTGGAAGATTTTAACGTCCACAACACTAACTGGCTTTTCTCCTCCAGTTGTACAGATCTTGCAGCCAGAGATGCTGAAACATTTGCCATCACTAACGACCTTACACAACTTGTCCAGATGCCAACCAGATAACCCAAACACCCTAGATCTCTTCCACACCAGTGACCCCTCCAAATATACAGTGAAAGTAGTGAGCCCCCTGGGCAATTCTGTCCACAACCTTGTGCTCATCTCCTCCCCCCCATGCACCAATGTTTACACAGACACTCCCATGCAAGAGTAGTTTGGCTATAATAGCGCCAAGTGAGACAGCCTCTGCAACTTCTATGCCACATTCCCATGGTTGGACTATTGCTTCCAGCCTCCCAACCCAAACATATGCACCAAGCTTATTACCAAAGTAATCCTCACCGGCATGAATATTCCACACAGCACTCTGAACTGCCATTCCCTAACGAAACTCAGGTTTTCCAAAAGATGTATCAAGGCTGTAGAGATGAAACACCAGACATACCACAACTGGCTGAAATCATGAACCTTGTCCTCTTTCAAAGCTTACACCGAAGCCAGTAATTGATGCAGAAAAACAATCAATGCTTCCAAAACAGAGTTCGAAAGAGCAAAAAACAGGAAACTAGCAGCCTGTCCAAACGGCAGCCGAGCCTTTTGGTCTCTCGCCAAAGCAATTGACCGTAACTTCTGTCCAACACTATTCCCACCCCTATCATACCCAGATGGCTCTACTGCATCATCACCCACAGAAAATGCCAATCTTCTGGCTTCATACTTTGCTTCAAATGCATGCATAACTGACGATGGTAAATGTTCCCCAACCATTCCAGACACCCAACATACAATCCTTTTGCCAGGATGAGATCAGAAAAATACTGTCCAAATTAGACACAAAAAAGTCTCCTGGCCCTGATGGCATTCCCCCAATTGTTCTGAAAGTTTGTGTTCCAGAACAGACCCCTATCCTATGTCACCTATATATATATACATACTCTCCTACTCCACTGGAATCTATCCCACAAACTGGAAATTGGCCTATATTCAGCCCATTCCCAAAAAAGGGTGACAAGTCACTGCCATCCAATTACTGCTCTATCTCGCTTACCTCAGTCCTGTCAAAAGTAATGGAAAAAATCAATTCCCAACTCCTACACTATCTTGAAGACACTCACCAAATAAATGACCACCAGTATCTCCTGTTGATCACCAGTAGGCTTCCGCCACTGCTGACCAACAGGAGATCTACTCATATACGTCACCCATCTCTGGACAAATGCTATGGAGAGGTTTGGTGAATCTCAAGTGATTGTACTAGATATCTCCAATGCCTTGCCTTTGACCGGGTCTGTCACAAAGGCCTACTAGGCGAACTACCATCATTCGGTCTGACCCAGGACTTCTGTAGTTGGATTGCCAGCTTTCTGTCTGGATGTACACTGTGTGTGATGGTGGACAGCTCCCTATCCTCTCACCACTCAATTAATGCTGGTGTCCCACAAGGTTCTGTCCTCTCACCAACCCTCTTCCTGCTATATATCAATGACCTACTGCAATTGACCTCCAACCCAATACACAGTTTTGCAGGCGACAGCACACTACCCTCCTCGCTTGCATTTGATAAGCCTTACCCTACACAACTCACCTCAATCTACAGAACATCCACCACCACCCTCAACTCCGATCTCCAAGCCATCCTACAATGGGGTTCGGATAACCTCATAAATTTCAACTCCAATAAAACCCAGTTCTGTACTATTTTCCATAAAAAAGAACCATTTTTTTCCAGTATCCTTTTTGATGATACCACAAATTTGCAGACAGTTTGAGATCTCGTTTCTTGGAATCATCTTCACATCAAATCTCTACTGGTATAAACATATCACAACCATTGCATCCTCAGCCTCAAAAAAACTAGGATTTCTCTTTTGCTCAAGACATTATTACGCCCCCAAACAGCTATTAACATTATACAAATCACAAATGCTCGAATCAATATAGAGGGGAGCAATTTGCAATTAGATTTATCAATGATCCGTCCCTTACCAACTCTCCTCCCCCCCACTTTCACACAGCCGTATGGTCTCTGCAGTATGTATGTTCTACAAATATTTCCATGGGAAATGCTCATCTGAAATAACATCAGTAATTTCTCCGCTCAGTACTAAGCTCATTGGAACACATGCAGCTGCTGCACAACATCCCTTCAGAATACACCTAGAAACAAACAGAACAAGTTTGTTTCTAGTTTCTTTTCCTCTCCCTTCATCTCTGCAACTGCTGCACTGTGGAACAGTCTCCCATCTGCTGTGTTTCCCAAGGAATACAATTTAAAGTCATTCAAATCAAATGTAAACAAATTCTTCCTTTCCCAACCCACTATCCATACATGGTACTAGTGTACTGTAGGTTGACCAACCAACCTCCTGTGTATGGGCTAAACATATAAAAAAAAAAAAAAAAAAAATCCAATAACTCTCTCTCATTCCCTCTCTTCTATTGTTCCTATTCTCTCCTCTTCTATCATTCCCATAACTCTCTCTCACTCCTGCTCTGATTCGCCTTGCATTCGTCTCTTCCATTCGCCTAATCTCATCTTTCACACTTCTTATCTCATTCCTTAGACATTCCACCTGCTCTTTCAGTTCATCCATCTTTCTTTGCAAATCAGCCACTCTTATTTGCCATTCATCCTCCCAGTTGAGACCATCTCCAAAAACTTCACAATCATTTGACCTTTCCATACTCCCCACTTTCATTATTTTATTCATATTTCTCTTGCTATTCTTGCCCCTCTCTCATACCACTCATCTCTCTACGTGGAGACTCTCCCACCTCTGACTCAACGAGGTCAATTATAGTCATCTCTAACTCACCAAGTTCTTCCCGTTGCCTGCATTTTGTGTATATACATATTTCCCCTTCTCTCACCTGCCACATATACAACTGCTGGGATGCATATGTTCCACAAGTCCTGCATGCTACAAAATCCTGTATGATATCCCACAAAATGGAGTCCTTAAATGGGGTAGGACTTGGTGTTATGCCATTTGCAATTTTAACCGCCACTGCTGCTATTATTCAAAATAATTCAAAATTTTTGAAATAGTGAATAAGTTCAAGAGAAAGTATGCCACCTTGTATGGACGATCTATTGCTTTCCTTGATCAGTCCTTCACTCCCCAGATAATAGTAATATTAAAAAATAAAATAAAAATAGCCAGGAACAAAATTAGCAGACCTAACTTGTGATGGGGGGGGGGTTTCATATGCACATACTTGTATCCTAAAGAAGACATCCTGATTGGCAGAGTGGATAGCATATCTACTCTCCAGCCAACAGGTTGTGGGTTCAAATCCCACCTTGGGCATGGATGTTTGTAAAAGCTTGCCCTAGATGAGCGTGATAGCTCTTTCAGTTCATAGGGATTGTCTCGATTTTATATAAAGTGTTTTTGAATATAACATGTCATTATACAGTATCTGAATTTTATCAGCTTTATTTATAATTCAAAGTTTGCAATGTGCAAAACCTAAGTATGAAATCCATAGTATACGAGAAATTAATTTTGGCCAGCCAAAAGAGTTCTATAGTATGCTATGAATTATTTCTGCCCTGCAACTTTTTCAGTATAGCAGCTGTACACTATCCAAAATTTTCAGTAACACCCACTTTGAGCTGTCATGACCACCACATTTGACTGCATCCAACAAAGTGAATAACATACTGGTTCACTGTTTTTCTATAAGTGGCATTAATTGTACTCTGTTCTGTCAGTCAGTGATCGACTGAACAGTATTACAGAATACAAAGGGTGTGTGATTTATCATGCCTCCTGTAATCCAAATAGACATCACAGCACCGCATTTACAATGATCTTAACTGGTATTTGCTGTCATCCATATTTCTGAATGTTAGCATTATTTCTGTATAGTAATATCCTGATAATCTTACATGTAACAGAATGGAATATTGTACGTGGCAATGGCAAAATTAGAGTAGTAGACAAAGCGAGAGAGAAAAAAAAAATCATCTGCCTAACAATTGCTAGTCAACAATCGTTGGTATTCATTTCCTAATTTCATGGAAATAAACATATCTTTGCAGAAGTTGAGCAACCCAGCAGTTTGATTTCTGTTTGTCATGACACAGTTTTTACATTACACTGATTTACAGTAGTACAGCTAGTAGCATATGTGGAAAGTTAGACTGATATAGTTCTGTATAATGCCACATAAATTCCTTTCTCCTCAATGCTTCTGCTTGCTTATTCACCTGAGAATCAACATTGTGGTAATTCTTACTGCCATAGGCAAGGATGACATCTCAGTCAAAAATCATCTTCCTTTGGTGCTATGACTAAATCCAAAACTCTTGATTTTTGTGTTCTCAACAATTGCTACCTAAGACATTTTGTGCCTTCAGAGTTCCAGGAATTCATTTAATTTTTTATAGCATGTTACTTCTCTGACTAATTTATATTGCTGTTGTGAAAATTCTCCATCAATTATCATACATTGTGCACTTCCTGTGTTCTCTGATCCATAGCAACTACATTGCACTAGTCAGTGAGAGTAGATTTGTGAAGAAAGAAGGTAGTTTATAAATATTTGTAAAGATAAATGAAATCTGTTCCATAAGTGAGCTTTTAATTTTAATTTCATTTAGGTATTATTATTATATGGGCACCTCCACGGAGTCCAAAGACTCATCGTGGGAGACCCAATCTATCCAAACAATCTATCATATCTCTCCTTGAATCCATTAATAGACAAAGCACTCATAACTGATTCTGTGAATAAGTGCAATGAGTGGCAACCCATTCCACTCATTCACAACTCCAAGCAAAAAATCTAGACCTAACCACACCTTTATTCAACTTCCAGGGATGACCCCTTGTTCTGATCCCTATAGCCAAGTGATGAAATATTTTCCCTGCATCTATCCTATAAAACCTTTTAAGCAACTTAAATGTTTCTATCATATCCCTTCTTTTTCTCTTGTCAACCAACTTCTTCAATCCACACACTTTCAATCTATTCTCATAGGGAACATTCTACAGGCCACTCCCCTCTGAATCCTCTCCATCGCTTCCTCATCCCCAAAAAACCATGGGGATCAGACTTGAGCACAGTAATCCAGATGTGGGCATATCAAGGCCTTATAAAGAAGAATGACAACTTCCTTATCTCTACTTGTTAATGTGTTCTTCAATAGCCAAGTAATCTTATGGGCTACCTTAGCAATATATCATCTAAACTTCAACTCTCTGTCTACCACCACTCTTAAATCCCTAGCTTCATCTGTTTCCTGGGGTACAGTGCCATCAATGCGATACACTGCTTGTAGATTATTTATCTCAAAATGCATAATTTTACTTAAATTAAGGGGATATTAAATCCCACATTGTTTTAAAATCGAATAAGAAACTAAACGATTAGAATCGGAGAGTTTCATGCCGAATATTGTATAATAAACTCTAAAAGTATCAGTGATTACTAGCGTGAGCTAATGCAAGTAGTCCTAGTACGTAGCACAAAATCGAATAAGAAACTCAAAGATTGGAATCAGAGAGTTTCATGTTGAATATAGTATAATAAACTATAAAAGTATCGGCGATTACTAGCGTGAGCTAATGCAAGTAGTCCTTGTATGTAGTACAGACTCGGGCAACTCGTAGCAAAGGTGGTAAAGTTCTGATCGCTATTCTTAGTATTTTCCATAATGTAAAAACACATTTCCTAGGAAATGCATGCTGTTATTACATTATGGTGAGAGGTCACTACCCAGACCGGTCGGCGATACTTTTATAGTTATTATACAATATTCGACATGAAACTCTCTGATTCCAATCTTTGAATTTCTTATTCAGTTTTTAAACAATGTGGGATTTAATATCCCCTTAATTTAAATAATGTTTATATCGCCGAAATGAAGCCTATTGGCTCTTTATATTTAAGTAACTTAATGAGGCACCTTTTTGACAACTCGTATAGCAGAGTATATAAGTTCTTTTCGCTATACCCTTTGGTATTAATTTGGTCTAGCTACTCACTAATGAAGCCTCAATAAAGGTTGAAACCGGTCTGGGTAGTGACCTCCCACCATAATGTAATAACAGAATACATTTCCTAGGAAATGTGTTTTTACATTATGGAAAATACCAAGAATAGCGATCAGAACTTTACCCCCTTTGCTGCGAGTTGCCCGAGTTTGTACTACGTACTAGGACTACTTGCATTAGCTCACGCTAGTAATCGCCGATACTTTTATAGTTTATTATACTATATTCGGCATGAAACTCTCTGATTCCAATCTTTGAGTTTCTTATTTGTTTTTAAAACAATGTGGGATTTAATATCCCCTTAATTTAAATAATGTTTATATCGCCGAAATGAAGCCTATTGGCTCTTTATAATTAAGTAGCATAATTTTACATTTCTCAACATTAAACTGATACCCATTAACTTTTGCCCATACTGACAGCCTATTTAAATTGTCCTGCAAGCTCTCCACATTGCCTAGATTAACTATTACTCTATCTAATTTCGCATCATCAGCAAACAACTGAATAATTCCTTTCAGGTTATTTCCTATATCAACAGCAATGGTCCCAACACTGAACCTTGCACCACACCACTAGTCATCTGTTTTTACCTCGATTCTGTCCCTCCATATACCACTTTTCTAGTTGCTAGGAGGAGCAGTACTCCTCCCCCATCCTATCTTCCCTGAAAATACTAAACCCTTCACATTCAATCCCTGTAACCACATCATCTGCTGTTAGCCAGTTCTCACTAATGCCTATAACTTTTGGCGAGGTTGCAATAACCAATGCCCAAAACTTCTCTCTCTTGTTCCTGATACTTCTGGCATTAATATATAAAAACTGCAGCATTCCTTTAGTTCCCCACCCTCTTTACTTTCTGAATTAACTACCCTATTCAATATTTTTACTTCAGAGACTAGATCCCTCACTTGGTTATTCTCACACTCGCTCACTTCATCAGTGCCTTCACACAAACTCACTTGCTTCCACCCTAATTGTTTAAGTTTCCCTGATTTTGCACTTCAGCATGCTCAGTGAACAAAGCTCTGTCCATACACCTAATACCAAAACCATCTAGATGTAGTCCATCAGCATTGTAGAAATCCTTCTTTCCGTCAAACAGAGACCATAGATCCACAAATTATACATCATTCCTTTTGCACAATCTATATATAGATTCATTGGCTATCAATACCCTCCTCAGTTCACTTCTGTCATAGCGTAGTAGGAGACTTAATCTTCACTTTCTCGTGCTTCAGTTTTGCCTCTTCTAACACTCTTTTACATCTGCCCTCATAGAATACTTCTCACCTCTCAAATCATTTGTACCAATCAAGATAATAATTTCCTTTGACTTACCTTTTTTGTGTCTGGATGCCGTGGCTAATATAGTGAATTTTTACACCGGAAACATGATTTAGTCATACTTTTAGTTTTGTCATAAGTTTTTTTTTTTTTTTTTGTAATAAGTCTCTTATTGTCATAATTCTCTTTAAGTTTTGTCGCACATTTCATTACGTACTCCCTTGATCATTGAGTTTCCACACATACGCTTCTCCTTAACTTGATTTTCTTGTTCATTTGGTCGGTCTTTATTATTCCTTTGAAAAAATAAAAAGGTTTAGTTAAAGTTCCTCTACTCGTCTACTAGACTAGAACTTACCTCTCCTCATGAATGTGCAGCATATGCAACTGTCTGATTTCTACAAAACTGTTGCATTCTACTGTTTTATAGACCTCTCCATAGCAATGGTGAAATGTAATGGACAAAAATATATATTTTCTATATACAATTTATGCAGTTGGGAAAAATATTCCCATATGTATAACACATGTAATTATCATATGCAATTATTAATGTTATTTTGAATAAATTTTACTAATATTTCTTTTGTTAGTCAGTTATTAAATATTAGCAGAATAAACCCATGAGTAGTATTTAGTAATCTTAATTTGTATATAAACACTATACATTTGGTGTTTTGTTTCAGACTGAAGAATTTATATAAACTTGGGTTGTTGTTTTTTTTTAAAAAAATCCTTTGGAGATTATTCTAATGGGTCTTTCTCACACAAAAGCGATGCCTGAATTTCCTCCTCTTGTAAGAGTAAATTATCGTTCAATTAATAGTCCACCTATGGATGCTTCAACATCTGAGACATTCCGTGTTGGAACTTCACTTGATGGTAGGATGTCAGCTGTTAGAAGATTCTTCTGCCTTCTGACAACATTTGATTTACTTTTCACTGTGCTGCTTTGGATTATTAGTGTAATGGTAAGAATCATTCAGTTGAATAATATATATATATATATATATATATATATATATTTTTTTTTTTTTTTTTATTCAAAAAAATAAGTAAAAAGCATTATCCAGATTTCTTCCATATATTTATTGTTCTAGGCTAATTTCGATTGTCTTCTTATTATTAATGTTTATATTTGTAATATTTGTGGATTATACATTAGGATGCTATTTAACCTTCACGCACATGCATGGTACTTTTATTATTTTTCTGGCTGGCAAGTAGCTGCAGACTTGACAAAATAACTATTTTTTAATTTGAAGAAAATGCACAGAATATGCAATTATAAACTCTATTAACAAAACTTAATGTTTTTACTATTCTACTTTTTTTCCTTGTTTGGATGGTTCTCATACAAAGGAAATCATCTCGATGATACACCACTGATCTCTTTGTGAAACTCCTATCAACTTATTGGATATTAAATAAAAAAAAATTTTAAAAAAATGATGTGTTTGGGGAGGTTGTTGAGCTACATTTTTTTTTAATGGCAAGTAGGATTTCACAATTTGTTGAACCCTGATATTACTATTATTACCCATGGTACTATCATATGTGTTACTATAGGTTTGCAGCCTTCAGTAGGTAATAATCATAAAAATATACCTTTTTGTTTCAAGAGATTAACTGTTTAAACTTCTCCAATGTTTTACATGCATTTTGATAATATTCATAGTTAGGGTCTGACATTAGCTTTGAAAGAAGTTCACTCAGCATTTCACAGTTATTGTAGTGGTGTGAATGGTAGATATATACATACATTATTGGTGTGCAGGTTCATTAACCTCCCTACTGGCTGAGGTGGATGAAATAGTGAGAAAAAATTGCACTTTTTATTCATGTTATTCAATAGGTGTTACAGAATCGTATCCAGATTTAGCTGAACGTCTATAGACATCATGGCCAGTTGGGATGTTAAGCCATGTTGCTCAGCAGAGTTGCTTGGTGGGGCACTACTTAAGACACTGAAACTCTATCCAGAAGGCAGTATATGATCACCTTTTATTAGTTCTTTTGATTTTTAAATTCAGTTATTTGCCTATGAAATAACAGTGGATTTATGTAATATCCTCATTTTCTGCTTTATAATTCTAAATTAAAGCTGCTTTGTCTCTTTCTTCAACTGCTTAAAATTTTCAGTTATGAGGAGTACAACTTTGTGGCATGGGAATGCTTTAATGTTTCAAAATGGTGCTTGTCCAATTATGGTTTCAAACTGTTTGTTTGCATCACAGAACACGCAGAACCCTTAAGAAACAACATAAGCACTAGTAAAAGGCAAGCATACAAATAGGCTCCTGGATATACTTCATGCCTTTCAGATAGTGTTCATACCAAGAAAACTTGGCTGAATGTTGTATTCTCATAAATTCTATGGTCAATTTTTAAATTTAACTATTTTTAACTATTCTGCCTCCAGTTGGTGACAGGGATCATGCGGTACTAACTTGGGAAGTGACTAAGTTTATGAATGTTCCATTCAGAAAAGGTTGCATGTTGAACTACAAAGCAGGAAATTATGACCAACTGAGGAGTATACTGAGTTCAGTGGAATGGGATCGGTTGCTGGATGGAAAGGATATCGACAGTGTATGGGAAGCATTTAAACAATATTTAAATGATGCGATATCAGAATGTGTCCCGAGAGTTCGAAGAATAAATAGGGTAGGAGTCAAATGGATGTGTAATCTTATTAAGCAAGAGATTCGGAAGAAAAGGACGATGTGGAAGGAATACTATTTGCATAAGGATGATGTTTGTTATGAATGTTATAAGCAGCAGGCTAGAATAGTCACAACTGTGGTACAGAAAGCAAAGTCTGATCATGAAAAGAAACTGGCTGCATGCAAAAGACAACCCACAAGAATTCTATCGATATGCTGCAAGTAAAAGAAAGAATGAATATGAAAGAATAACTCTTCTAAATCCAGATGGAGTGAGGGTTACTGATGCAGAAGAGGTTGTTCAGTCAATGAGTGCCCATTTCGTTAAAAGCTATCAACCTAGTGAACGCAACATTGAGCTCACTGTTACCTCTTCACTAGATGAAGAAAAGCAGGTGTGTAGGGCCGAGGTATTAGAGCTGTTGCACAAACTGAATAAGAATTCAGCAATAGGGACTAATGGAATATCAGCATGTGTGTTAAAAGAGTGTTCAGCTGAATTGATCATTCCTTTGACCAGGATGTTTAATATGAGTCTCAGAACGGAAGATTCTGCAGGAATGGAAGGAATGTATGGTAATTCCATTGCATAAGGGTGGTGCAAAGACCAATGTATCAAACTATCAACCAATTAGTATCTCAGGAGTGGTGGTGAAGATTTTAGAAAAATTAGTTAGGGTCCCGCATTCAGAAATGGGTTGACAGTGAATCTCTACTTGGCAATGAACAACATGGGTTTACTAAGGGAAGGTCATGTTTCAGCAACTTGCTCACATTCTATGACAATGTTACCATTGAACTAGACAAGGGGAATGGATACAACATGATACCTTTGGATTTTGCTAAGGCTTTTGACAGAATACAACACGACAGACTGCTGCATGAATTGGAGAAATTGGGTTTGGGTTATACAACATTATCATGGATAAGAGGATGGCTGACTGACAGATATCAAAAAGTGGTATATAGGGGATCTGAGTTTGCAAGGTTTAAGGTAACAAGTGATGTACCACAAGGATCAGTGCTTGGTCCACAGTTATTCAATCTGTACATTAATGATATTGGGAAGGATTTGACAAGCAACATATAGCTATTTGCTGATGATGCAAAGATAGGCAGGGTAATCATGAATGCTGCTGATATGCAGTCCTTGCAGAATGATTTGAATAAGCTGGAATTGTGGGCATGGGAAAAGGGGTGTCAGTTCAATGTCAGTAAATGTAAAGTCATTCACTTCGGCATGATTACCTATCCAATGTCGTATTATATTGGTGGGATTAGGCTAGAAGAAACCAATGAGGCTAGGGATCTTGGAGTGTTAATAGATAGGAAGTTGAAGTTCAGGGGCCATGTGGCAAAGATTGCAAATATAACTCAAAAGGTAATTGCAATGCTCAAATGAACGTTCACGTGTAAAGATAAGGATGTTATTTTGCCTCTTTACAAGGCCTTGATAAGACCTTACTTGGACTATTGTGTGCAGGTCTGGTCTCCTGGTTTCTGATGCGATTCTGATATATTGGAGAGAGTACAAAGGCGAGTGTTGAAAATGATATCAGGATTGTGGAATACTGATTATGAAGACAGGTTAAGAATTTGTAGATTGCAGACACTAGCAAATAGGAGAAAGAGGGGGTGATATGATTGAGACTTACAAACTGCTGAAAGGGTCACACAAGATTTCAGTTGATGGGATTTTTCAGTTTATGGAGGGTGGGGAAAGGGCAAGAGGGCATCCTTGGAAGCTGCCAAGAAGGGTGTAAGGGCCAGATTTTTCTCTCAGAGGGTGATGCATGATTGGAATGGATTACCATTGGATGTTGTGAATGCAAGCAATGTGAATGAATTCAAGAATAATATGATAGCTGGTGTGTGTGTACTATGTGGCCTCCCTCGATGAGTCTCTAACTCCCTGGAGGTCTCTCTTAATGATAATAATATAAAGTCAGGATCATTAGCTACACATCACGTGTGTTCCGACATAAAAGGATCAGACTTTTCTAACAACTCAATGCATTTTAAAAAATTGCCATTGTTGCGATCATAAGGTTTATTACTTTTACCACGAAGAGCTAGATTTTGTTTGCCTAAAAACTGTACTACAAAACTTATTATTTTTATAACTTCATACCAACGTTTCCTTTCATTATCTAAAACTGTTTGCTGCAAATGATCAATACAAGTTTTATTTTTTAAGGATGTAATTAATTCTGTCCATTTCTTGTGATTGTTCAAATGATTTAAATTTTTCTCATGATGATTCAGGTATATTGCAAGATGTTGCCTATATTTTGCTGATAACAGCAGAATATAGAATAAAGTTAAAAACTGCAGCAGATTTTCTTATATTTAGAGCAAATGCGAGTGTGAACAAGATTAAACAAATTGAAACACACATCATCCTGTAAACAGTAAACTCAGGCAAGTTCAAGTTTACTTGTTTATGCTTAACTACTTATTAGAACTAGAATCAGAATAAAATAAAATCTTAAGGAATAATAACAAATAAGTGATTATAAATAATTTGTTTAAGATAAATCTATAAAATATAATTAAAATGTAAACAAAAATGTAATTTATTTTGATATAATTAACAAATAATATTTTTTTAAGTATTTCCTCCTCTCCTGAAATCTTTGGTGCCTGTGTGTATGTCACACATTGCACATACTGCCAGCTCACCCCTGTACATGGCACTGGTGTATTATAGGTCTTGTTACCTCTCGTGTGGGATCAGTATTAAAAAAAAAAAAAAAAACTAATGCTTCCAGTATTTCATTTGTCACAGAGACATCTTTGGAGAAGGTGGGGTGCGAGTATAAATTTTAACACACATGCAACACAAAGTGAAACTAGGCAATTCTCTACATGCTGATAATAGTAATGCGATCACTATTCTGTTGTCCAGGTTACATAAGAAAAAGCAAAGTAGAATTTTGAAAAAAATATAATCTCTACACTGTCTTTCAAGATTTACTTGAAATCGACTGCTCTTATGCTTCCCCCCAAGGAACAACTCCATCCTCTCAGTTTCTAGTGTGTGTGTGTGTGTGTGTGCGTGCGTGCGTGCGTGTGAGAGAGGTTCTTAGTTCCTGCAGATTGGTCTGCTATGGGCAGACATAAATATTCCATGAATGTCTTGAAAGAACATAAAAAATGGATTTATAATCATGGATAAGGATCTATGAGGCCATGCCATGAACATCACACACACACAGAATCAAATGTAAAAAATTCTTCATCACAGCAAGTTAAAATGAGAGAGAAAGACTCTGTCTAGAATCTTTCCTTAAAAACAACATATTTAAATAAGTATGGATGTGTTAAATTTCTAAATAAATAGGAAACAGTTATTCTTAGGCATGGTTAACTTACAATCTAGGTTTCTTACTAGCCTCCATAGGGAGCACCTATTCAAGCTAGGATTCTAGTCTAATTTTCACTTTATTTCATGTGTGTGCGTTAGTTTATATTGTACCCCCCCCCTGAATATGAGCCAGACAAAATATTAAAGCATTACAATGCTTAATTCTTTCTTTGTGCTGCCTTCTTTCCATTAAATATTCAGCTTATATTATTTAGTAGTTTTTGCAGAACAGCCAGTTTGTCCATGATTTAATTTACATGAACAAAGAATCTTTGAATCAGAGACAAGAAGGTAATATAGTTAATTTTTTCCTAATATGTGGCTGATGCTCTCTGATTTTTGTTGGAGGTAGAGGAAATAAGAGATCTGGGGGTGATAGTGGATAAGGATCTAAAATTTAAGGGACATATCACCAAAATTGTGAAGACAACGCAAAGGCTTCTGGGAATGACGTGGAGGACACTGACGTGTAGAAGAAGTAGGGAGATTCTTATTCCGTTGTATAAGGCTTTGAGTAGGCCACACATGGACTATTGTGCCCAGATTTGGTCACCAGGTTTTCAGAAGGATGAAGATATGTTGGAAAGGATCCAAAGGCGACTGACTAAGGTAGTTTCTGACCTCTGGAATGTCGAGTATGAGGAAAGATTGAGGAGATGTAATTTGCAGAGTCTGGTGGACAGGAGGAAGAGGGGAGATATGATAGAGACTTACAAGTTGGTAAGGGGTTGTTATAGGATCATTGGTGGAGAAGTTCTACGAGAATAGTGGGAGATCAGGGAAGAACCAGAGGTCATCCCTGGAAACTGTATAAAGAGGGTGTGAGTAGAGGAGTGAGAGGCAGGTTTTTTTTGTGCAGAGTTGTGAATGATTGCAATGCCTTGTCTGAGAGTGTGGTGTCTGCAAGGAGTTTGAGTGTGTTTAAGACACGGTATGATGAGATGTGTGTGTGTGATAAGAGGACCTCCCAGATGAGTTTTTGTCTCCATCAGGTCTTGGGGTAATAATAATAATTTTTAACATAGGGAATATTATTATCATTATAGTTCGTCCACCGATTTGAGGTCCCTTGACACTTCTTCGCATCTCAGAAAAAGGAGAACCCATTCCGATGATAGGGTAATCAGTCCGTATTGTGGGATAAGTTGTTTATTATTACCGGCCGGAAAATTAACTTCTCTTTTATGATTATTGTAGTGAACTATGTTGCTTGTATAATGTAACAGTTGGAAAATTTTACCTATTAAGCACGTGATTTCGCGTGTTGGCGACCAATTCGGACGTCCTTCATTTCTTTCTCCCCTTCAGCATGAATCGCCTATTCTTGGAAAGACGCGAAGCAGGGACCTGCAAACGGTGGGTGAACTATATCATTATTATTTTGTGAGACCTCCAAGGAGTCTTAACGACTCATTGAGGGAGATCACCTCTCTACAACTCTCCATCTCCACCACTTAATCCACCAATGTCACAAATATGAATGGTCATTTCAGATGTATCTTGTCTTTGAGTGTAATTTATTATCTTATTGATTGAAAAGAAAGTCGCCATTAATCAGAAATATGTCTTAATGTGTTCATGTTCTTAGATATAAAGCTTTTTTATTTTATTTTTTCTTATATCCTATTCATGAGAGGTTGAAGAACCAATAGTGCATCAGTGCTGTGGGTAGGATGCAGGTTAGGGCCTGGAAAGAAGAAACCTATTGCCATTTTTCATAAAGCGTTGGGTATTGTAGTTGTTCAGAATTCTTAATGAGAAATTTTCAGCTGCTCAAGAAGAAGAAAAGCAGGTTCAGTGTGCTTGCAGTTGGACTGAAAATGGATGTTGGGTGCTGCTTCTATTTTAACAGACCTATTGGAAAATAGAAGTAGTAAATATCTGTCCCTGTAGAGATCTGATAAAAAGTCTAGTGATTTCTGTATTACTGAGAGTAAGAGTTGGTGAGCTAATATCCCTTTTGTTATTAAAAAAAAGAAAAAAAAAGTAAGAATACATTTTGGTAGCATTGAAAGTGACCAAGCTACCCTTGTTCCATTGAAGGGGATTTTTATTCTATGTCCCATTGAATAGAGATCGTTGTTTATGACATTGGTTGTAAATAATCTTGAAGCATGGCATTTGTGTATGGCATTGGTTTGCCAAATGAATAGGATAAATGGAAAGTATTATCATCAGCAAAGTTGTGCAGAGATTTAGTGGTGATTTGAGAGGTCACTTATCAGAAAGAGAAAGGAGGTGATAAAACAGCCATGAGGCACTCATGTATGAACCTTGAAGAGAGGAAACCATCCACCATGATGAATTTAATGACCACAGAGAGCGAGAGAGAGCCTACACAGTTTGGCAGGGTAGACTAAAGGATAGCAGTTACTGAGCATGTCGTGATTCCAGACATGTTGCTCTGGAAATGTCAAGAGCAACCCATGTTTCTCCAGACTTTTCCATGACATGTATCCTGTGATGAGTGAGGTATGCTAAGATATCACCTATGGATCTAGAATGATTGAATCCATACTTAGTGTCATTGATTGATTAACTGGTGAGTCTCTAGTTAATGGAGCAGTTGACTGTTAATGACTAGCCACTATTTTGGAGTAGATTTAGATGAGAATGATCAGTCCATAGTTTGATGGCAGACGCTTAACTTTGCTTTTTGGAATAGGTTGTATATTCATTTGCTTTCACATGTTGGGCTAAGTATCAGAAGGTTTTTGGATATCTAAATTTTAGTGTTTAATATTCTTCTGATGTGTTTTTGCCAAAATACTACAGAAAGCATATGCCACTCTATTGCTGGTATTATAGGTCATTTGTCATATATGTGTAAGGCTTGAAAATTAGTAATACTAAGACATCAGCTTTATCCAATTGCTGCAACAGTGGTACCATCTGGATGAGAGATATGGAAATAGGCGAGCAGAAGTTACAGCCAGTTGAAGGGACCAAAAGGGACCAAAAGGCATTTCATTTGGACACTTTCTGTCCAAATGAAATGATTCTTTCATTTGGACAGAAAGCAAGTTTTCTGTTATTGGTCATTACAGAATCATTTGGATATGTATGTATGAATAATTTCTTCCATGTATGCTGAGTATGAAGCATTAGTTCTTGCAAGCTGTCTATAATGTGTTAATTTTTTTTTTTTCTTGAACTGCCTTAGTATACCTGTTAGACCATTACTTGAAAAGTGGGCAGGAATTTGGATAGAATGGGAAATGAGGCCCTTCATGCCAGTGAGAATTTCTGTGCTTGCATAGAGCTAATATTTGGATTAGAAGGGCAAAAGCAGTAGTCTGACCATGGAAGGGAAAAGTAGAAATTTCTGAGATGATCCCACTTGATTCCTTTTGTAGTGCCAAAGGACATAAGGTTAGTAGTGGCTAGAGGAAAAATCTTTTGGTGAGAGAAGAAACTTTCACAAGATTGTCATCTGAGTTGCTGAGAAGAGAGATGACCTCTGTATCATTCCTGTAAGGAGGGCAACTGTTTTAAAAATAAAATAAATAAAAAAGATGGCTATTGCTATGCAGTGGGTTTTCACACATCTGCGAATTTGGATTGGTAGATGTGTGATTTGCATTAGCCCATTGCTTATTTCAAATACATCATCTCTTTTAGTGACCAAACAGGAAAGCTTGGTCACTCAGATTGGAAAAGGGAAACCAGTTGGACATGTGGAGATTAATAAGGTCACCTATGAAGATGACTTCGCTATCAGGAATAAGATGAAGTGGTTAAGGTGGTCCTAGGAATTTGGAGAGTAGTGCACTGTAGGTGCCATTCAAGAAGAGACTTTTTTTGGGCACTTCAGGGAAAATTAGTTTTTCCTTGCAAACACCAAATTGTGACCTTGAGTATAATTCTATTATTCCATTCCTCACTCATGTTTAATATATCAAAAGATTCTTAGTTTTCTCAACAACTATAATAGCTAATACACAGTGCGCATCACCTTTACCACAGTCTACTCAGGAACTTTAATACACTAGTAGAAAGGGTGGGTACAAACTTTAGAATGTCTGGTGTCAGTTTTTAAATTTTGTTTTCCTGCTTGTCATTTTAAATAATCTTTGGCCTTTGGTTCCTTTAAAATAGTTTTCTTTTTATTGCACAGAAAAATACAGACACTCTTTGATATATATTTTTGATATCCTGATTTGCTCCTTCCACAGTATCCTGACTTTGGCTCTGTCCTGGATTTTCGTGTACAATTTTCAAATCGGGTTGCATATTATTTAAATTTTATATTATTACTTACTTTTTCTTTCATTGTTCTGTTGCTCACCCACATGTAGACACTATTAAATAATTAACTAAACTCAACTGCCCTATCAGCAATGACAGTACAAATGTAGCAAGAAACTAACTTTCTAATCTTAACAAATTCACTATCATCAGTGCATGCCTGAGAATAAATTTTGATTATAAAATATGTTTTATGCACAGACATGCCCCACTCATGATATGTTGATTTCCAGACAGTCATATAGCAATTACTGTTTTTTTTTTTGTTTTTTTTTTTCCCTCCCATCTCACTTGTGGTGATGGTTTAATAAATTTTAAGCAGCATAAGGAAAGTGCGTGACCAATGTGGTCAACAGTAAACCTTGTAGAATCTTCCTAATACACTACACCAATATACATGACCTCTGTTCGAACCTCAATGATATTCATTTCCATCTCCAGTCTACTTTTCTTGACAAAAACCCAAATTTCTACTTTTCCAAGCACTACTCACCTCAACTTTTCAATTTACACTTTTTCACTCCTTTTTTCCCAAAGGTGGAGTTTGTGCATATGCTTACTCAGACATACCATGTCAAAGAGTGTTCAACCTGGAATCTCCTGATTTTGACCTTCTCTGGCTGAAAATCTCTGTACCTCATTCCATCATTTGCTATCTCTACCATCATTTGTAGTCTGTCCCCTAGATAGCTCGGACCACAATCTTGTGCTGATCTCTTCTCTTATGACACAGCACGAATACATTCACTCGCATCTACACATCGTATGGCATTACAAGAAAGCCAAGTAGGATAATCTATGCAACTACTATAACACATTTCCTTGGAATGATTGCTTCCAGCCATCTCACCCCAACCTGTGTGCTGAATGTATCACCAAAATAATTCTTATTGGCATGGAAACATTTATTCTCCCATTCTTCCACCCTAAGTTCCCATTGCCTAAGCTCTGGTTCTTCCATAGGTGTGCCAAAGCTGTAAAAGAGAAGAATTGTGCATACCATAATTGGCTTGCATCCAAAAGTCCATTCATCTATACCGTCCAGAATAGTTGCAAGAAAGCTATCCACATATCAAAAAATGACTTTGGAAGAACTAAAAGCAGGAACTTGTGGTCTGCCCATGTGGCAGCCATGCATTATGGTCCCTAGCCAAAGCCATTTGTCACAATTTCCCCAATACTGCTCCCACCACTATTACATCATCACCCACGGAAAAAGCCAATCTCCTAGCTTCCTACTTCTTCAATTCTGCTGATTTTAGTAAATGTCTCCCAACCATTCCATGCACACTACACTCAATTCCCAGTGTGTCCTTTTGCTAAAAAGAGATCAGGAGAGATCATTTAGTTCAAATTGGATACCAAAAAAGTATCTACCCTGCAGTATGTAAATTAGCTCTCATTCACCCTATCCATAAAAAGGGAGATAAATCAGTACCCTCAAATCATCATTCAATTTCTCTTACTCCAGTTCTTTCCAAAGTAATGGAAACAGTTATCAACATCTAACTGCTGTGCTATCTTGAAGACTCTCAGCTAATAAATGACCACTGATGTGGGTTCTGTAACCATTGGTCAACAGGTGATCTACTCACTTATGTGAACCACATTTGGATAAATACCATGTAAAAGTTTGGTGAGTCCCAAGTGGTTGCCCTTAATATCTCCAAGGCATTCAACCATGTTTAGCACAAAGACCTCTTTAAGCATACTTCCATCATTTCATCTATCCCCTGATTTCTGACAGGGCTCTTCTCACTAGACACTCACTTTGGGTTATGCTGGATGGTTTATCTTCTGAGTTGCACAAGATTGTTCTCTCACTCTCACCTTATTCCTTTTATATATGAATGAGTTATTCCAGCAGAATACCAACCTAACATTGTCAAATGAAAGGGAGGAATGCCCAAATCACCACAATCTCCTAAATCCTAACCACTTATCACTTTAATACAGATCTCCAAAACATTCATCAGTGGCAGTATGGATAATCTGGTCAATTTCAATACAAGCAAAACACAACTGTTTTATATCACACACAAAAAAAAGAACCCTTCTCTTCCAGCCTTACTTTTGACAACACCCAAAATCCCTGTGCATGATGAGATTTCTTGGGATATGCTACCCTCACATTTCTCTCTCTCTCTCGGCACTGTCACCCACATCTGGACAAATACCATGGAAAAGTTTGCCGAATCCCATGTGTATTTGTATATTACAAATGTTGCCTCTTCTGCCTTTGAAAAAATTACTTTCATTTTTGCTCGAAACATCACTTTAACTCCAAGCAACTCCTAACTTTACATAAATCACAAATCTGTTGAATATTGCTCTCATATCTGTGGTGGCATCCCTAAGCGCTCCCTAAATACACTGGACTTTGTACAGAAAAGGGCAGGCAGACTGATCAATGATCCCCTCTCACTTATAAACTTCACTCACTCACACAGGAGCTCAGTTTCTACTGCTTGCATCTTCTACCAATGCATCTGTGGCCATTCATCAGAATTAGCATCAATAATATTCCCACTTTCTGTCAAATCAGTTCAAACGCATGCATTAATTTGGTTCATTTGGCATCAGAAGCCTGGAGAAATTACTTCTTGGTATGAGACCTAATGCAGAGGGTCAGGCAAACTAGATCATCAAAGGAGGAATGGGAAAGTATGCGTGAAAGTTCAGCTGTGGTATGCAAACATGATAAAGATATGAATTTCTTCGTATGTGGCAAAGGGGTTGAAAACTATGCTTTGAACCTTTTTAAATATATCAGGGGAAGAAAAGAAAAAATTCTAGAACAAGACCAAATACATTGCATATATCATTATAAGAATAGGTTAGGTGGTATAATTTATTATGTCTATACACAAATGCCAGGAGCATTAGAAAGAAAGGGGTTGAGTTTGTTGTTTTATTGAATACGATGTGGCCTAAGATTGTTGGTGTTAATGAAACCTGGCTATCAGAATCAGATATGATAAGTGGGTTCGAGTGTAATGGGTATACTATTTTTAGGAATGACAAAAGAGATAAGAAAGGAGGAGGAGGAGTGCTACTAATGATATCAGATGACTTAAATCCAGTTAAGGTAGAAACACAAGAAAATGATGGTAACAATGTCTCATGTAGCGGTGAGTTTGAGTCTATCTGGTGTGAAGTGGAGGTTAACCGAATGAAATATATGGTAGGAGGTTGCCACAGACCTGGTTGCTCATTTGCAGGGGACGAAGAAATTCATCTCTAATTTAGTCTTATGGGTACCAAATGAATGATCATTATGGGTGACTTTAATTTTCCATACATTGATTGGGTAGAAGAAAAATCTCATGATAAGAAAGAAGAGGAATTTATTGAATTGTTGAAAGTTTATTTTTCACTTGGTTAGAATATAATAAATTTAGTTTAATCCTTTATCCAAGTGTGGGCAAACAAAGTTTGTGTCTGAAAGTATCTTCAGGACTGGGGTAAGGTGGTGCAACACCAGGGCAACTCCTTGCAAAGGTGGAGCAAGCTACTATTTGTATAGGTAGAGATGATCTTGCTAATGCTTCTGGCTGGTATCTCCACTTGGGCCTGGCTCCCACTGAAGAGACCTCAATAAAGGTCGAAACTAGTCTGGGTAGTGGCCCTTCCCTTAATGCATAACATCAGACATATCCGCAAGGAGATGTGTTCTGCATTGTGGTAGATACTGAGATAGGAGTGTTAATGTTAGTAGCTTGCTCCACCTTTGCAAGGAGTCGCCCTGGTGTTGCACCACCTTACCCCAGTCCTGAAGATACTTTCAGGTGCAAACTTTGTTTGCTCACACTTGGATAAAGGATTAAACTAAATTTATTATATTGAATTGTTGCGAGACAACTTTCGCAAGCAGCATCTGAAAGAAGGAACTCGAGGTCAAAGAGTGTTGGATTTGCTTATAATGTCAGAAGGGGGTCTCTGTCAAGAATATGGCTATTTTATCACCAATTGGTGAAAGTGATCATGCTGTACTGTCTTAGGAAGTATCTAATTGTATTGATGCTCCGATTAAAAAAGGTTACGTGCTGAACTACAAAGCTGGAAATTATGATCAGCTTAGGTAGAATGCTAACTTTGGTCTCATGGTATCAGTTACTGAATGGGAAAAATGTCAGCAATGCATGGGAATCTTTGAAAAAGTGCTTAAATGATGAGGCGATATCTGAATGTATCCCTAGAGTTCGAAGAATAAATAGTTTGGGAGAGAAATGGATGTGTATCCTTATTAAGCAATAACATGAAGATGATGATGTGGAAAGAATATCATGAGAATAAGAGTACGGGCAACTGCAGGTAGTCCTTAGACTCATCGAGGGAGGCCCCAAATCATGTTCATCACAACTATTCGACATTCATACAGTATCTATCATACCTCGCCTTAAACTCATTCACTGTCGCAACATCCACCACAGACTCTGGCAGTCCATTCCACTCATTCACCACTCTAAAAGTAAAGAACCCAGCTCTAACACCCTTACTAACCACACTTTTGCCAAGTTTCCATGGATGTCCCCTAGTCCTCCCACAACCAGCCCTGTTCTCAAAAATATCTTCTGAATTAATTTTATAGAAACCCTTCAGTAACTTGAATGTCTCAATCATATCTCCCCTCCTCTGCCTATCAACCAATTTTTGCAACACACAAATCCTCAACCTGTTCTCATAAGGTTCATTCCACAGACCTGCTATTATCTTGGTCACTCGCCTCTGGATCCTCTCAACCTTCTCCCCATCAAGAAGAAACCTAGGTGACCAAATATGGGCACAGTAGTCGAGATGGGGTCTTATCAAGGCTCGATACAGAGGATTAATAACCTGCTTGTCTCTGCTTGTCAACGTATTCTTCAGCAGCCAAGTGATTTGATGAGCTGATTTGGCCACTTTTGCAATGTGGCCCCTAAACTTCAACTCCTTATCCACCAACACTCCTAAATCTTGTGCCTCATCAATTTCCTGGAGTACAGTTCCACCAATGTAATAAACTGCTGCTAATCTTTTCACCCTAAAATGTATAACCTTACATTTTGCCACATTAAATTGACATCCATTCTCCTTAGCCCAGGCCTCCAATCTATCCAAATCATCCTGCAAAATTTTGACATCCTGAGCATTCACTATTGCCCTACCCAACTTTGCATCATCCACAAACAAACAGAACACTGCAGCACACCACTAGTCACAAGCCGTCTTTTGGACTCCACTCCTGAATAAACCACTCTCTGGTATCTCTCCATCAACCACCCTCCTATCCATCTCACCAACCCTATATCCATCCCCATATGCTGCATTTTACTGATTAGAATTCCATGTGGTATCCTGTCAAAGGCCTTAGCAAGGTCCAGTAGAATCACTGTAAACCTATTACCCTTATCCAGTTCAGCCGTCACTGTGTTATAATACGTGAGCAAGTTACTGAGGCATGACCTGCCCTTCACAAAACCATGCTGTCCCCGATACAGTATCCCATTTTCATTTATCCAATCTTGTATTTTCCTCTTGACTATTTTCAACAGCAGCTTTGGAACCACCTTTATGCAGCGGAACTATTTTCCCCTCTTTCCACCTCCTTGGGACTGACTCGGGCCCTGAAGCTCAAATTAAACAAAATGGTCAAGGGCACTGACAATTCTTTAGCCGATTCACGTACGACACAAGCTGGTATACCATCCAATCTCACAGATGTATTGACATTGAGGTTCTGTAATAGACTTTACCTCTACTTCATTCATCACAATTCCAGTATAATATGTTGGTTCTTCCATTCCTGCATTGTCACCACTTGGATGATATACTCTTGCAAAGTGCTCGCTCAGTAATTCCACTATATCGACTGATTTGGTTACCTCCCTACCCTCAGCATTTTTTAAAATCATTCTGCCATGAACATTTTTCCTTTTACTTGCAACATATTGAAAAAACTGTTTGGGATTCTCTTTAGCCTGCATGGCCAGTTTTCTTTCGTAACCTGCGTTTGCTTTTCTTACCACCCTTGTTGCCATCCTGGCCTAAGCTTTATACTGTTCTTGCACCTGCTGGTCAACTTTCTCCTTAAATTCCCTCCACAATTGTTTTTTTTTTTGCAGCTCAAGCTTAATAGTGTTATCGGTACACAATAAATAACAGAAAAAACTCACGTAGAAAGATTATTTATTAGTATAATTTTCGCCTGTGTGTCACAGGCATCCTCAGTACATTAAGCTCAAAATTAAACACTAACTGACAATTCCAAAAAGCGCCACCTAAGTAGCTGGTGTAAGATAATTAGGTGGCGCTTTTTGGAATTGTCAGTTAGTGTTTAATTTTGAGCTTAATGTACTGAGGATGCCTGTGACACACAGGCGAAAATTATACTAATAAATAATCTGTCTACATGAGTTTTTTCCGTTATTTATTGTGTACCGATATGTCTACTCACGGTTTACCTCTTTTAAAACTTAATAGTGTTATTCATCCATTTAACCCCTACTTGATTTATTATTCGGACTCTTGGTATACAGTCAACCATTGCCTCCTACAAACACTTTTTAACCACCTCCCATGCACTATCAACATATTATGAAATATATAAAGCTCAGGCCAGAAAAGTTGAGTATTGTGAGGAAAGCTAAATCTGAGTATGAAAAGAAATTGGCCATGCAAGCTAAGGGCAATCCAAAAGAATTTTATCATTATGCTGCAAGCAAAAGAAAGAATGAATATGGAAGAATAACTTTATTGAATGCAGATGGAACTTGAGTTTCGGAAGCTAATGAGATTGTTCAGGTAACGAGTGCTCACTTTGCTAAGATATCAACCAGGTGTATGTAACGTGGTGCACAGTACTACTGCTACATTAGATGAAGAGTTAGAGGTTTATGAAAATAAGGTTGAAAAGATGTTGCATAACCTGGATATGAATTTGTCTATAGGGACAGATGGAATATCAGCCCATTTACTAAAGGAATGTTCAGCTGAATTGGCTATGCCTTTCACATGTTTGTATAACAGGTCTTGTCTCACTTGAGTCTCAGCTCAGGAATGATACCACAGGAATGGAAGGAATGTATTATAGTTCCATTGTACAAAGGTGATGAAAAACTGATGTATCTAACTACCAATCTATCAGTATCTCTGGTGTGGCAGTGAAGATTTTAGAGAAATTGGTAAGAACTTGCATACAGAAGTGAGTAGACAAGCATGCTATACTCTACAAGAAACAGCATGGGTTTATTAAAGGAAGGAAGGTCATGTTTTAGCAATTTGCTCATATTTTATAACTATGTTACAGCTGAGTTGGATAAAGGGAATGGATACACTATGATAATGTTGTATTTTTCTAAGGCATGTGATAGGATACCATACAAAAAGGCTGTTGCATAAACTGGAGCATATGGGATTGGATTATAAACTCTTGACTTGGATCAGGGGATGGTTGACAAACATATTTTTAATTTGTATATAAATGATATAGGAAATGGCTTAAAGGGAGATATTCAGTTGTTTGCTGATGATGCAAAGTTGGGTAGTGCAATAAAAAATCAAGCTGATGTTGAAAGTTTGCAAGATGATTTAAATAAGCTGGTAAAATGGGCAAAAGATAATGGATGTCAGTTCAATGTGGAAAAGTGTAAAGTCATGCATTTTGGGATTAAAAGATTACCAGCTGTGTACGACATTGATGGAAAGGTACTCCGAGAGATTGATAAGGCTAGGGACTTAGAGGTGTTGGTAGATAGGGAGATGAAGTTCAAAGGACACATTGCTAAGGTGTCCAAGATTGCACATAGGATTACTTGGTTGTTGAGGAACACACTGACATCCAGAGATAAAGAGGTTATTATTCCCCTTTATAAAGCGTTGATACTTCCACATTTGGATTACTGTGCTCAGGTCTGCTCACCTGGATTCCTTGGAGATGATGAGGCCGTGGAGAGGGTTCAGAGAAGAGTGACCAAGTTGGTAAGTGATGTAAAAAATGTTCCCTACATTGATAGATTGAGAGCTTGTGGATTGCAGAGATTGGTTGATAGGCAAAGAAGAGGGGATATGATAGAAACATTTAAATTACTGAAAGGTTTTTATAGGATTGATGTAGGGGAAATGTTTCAGCTGTGTGATAGTGATGGAAGAACAAGAGGTCATCCCTGGAAATTAAAGAAGAGTGTGGTTAACAAAGGTGTCAGAACAAGGTTTTTTGCCTGGAGAGTGGTGAATGAGTGGAATTCATTGCCTGACTTAGTTGTGAGCTTTTCGTCTGTAAATGAATTCAAGAAGAGATGTGACAGATATTGTTTTGCTAGTTTGGGTCTCCCACGATGAGTCTACTGACTCCATGGAGATACCCGTAGTAATAATAATAATATCAAAAAGTGGTATACAGTGGGTGTGAATCTGCCAGATTTAAGGTGACCAGTGATGTACCTCTGGGTTCAGTCCTTGGGCCATTATTGTTCAATCTATACATTAATGACATCAGGCAGGATCTAGCATCAGATATGCAATTGTTTGCTGATGATATGAATATTCAGCACTACAAAAATATTTGAATACACTGGAAATTTGGGCAAACAAAAATAGCTGTCATTTTAATGTTAGTAATTGTAAAGGTTTTTTTTTTTTTTTTTGGAGTGATTAGAGTTCCAGCAGCATATTATATTAGCAGGATTATGCTACAAGAAACTGAAGAGGCAAGGGATCTTGGTATATTGGTGGATAGGAATTTAAAGTTCAAAGATCACATAACAAAAGTTGCAAATACAACTTAGAGGATAATTGCGATGTTGAAACGAATCTTGACATGTAAGGGTAAGGAAGTCATTTTGCTTCTTAATAAGGCTTTGATAAGACCACACCTGGATTATTGTGTGCAGATTTGGTCTCCCAGGTTCCAAGGAGATAAAGAAGCTGTGGAAAGAGTGCAAAGAATTATGGTATCTAGATTATATGGACAGATTGTATGTGGGTTGCAGACTGGTTATCAGGAGGAAGGGGAAGGGGGTGATATGATAGAGGTCTATAAACTTTTGAATGGGTGTTATAGGACATTGGTGGTGAGCCTCTTTATGTGCGCGTGCCAAAAGTTTACAAATTGAGTTTACTGTCATGCCGGCGCATACCAAAAATTTACAAATCAAGTTGCTGATGTGCCAAAATGATGTGGGGGAAAATTAATAGAAAATTAATTAATTTATAATATTATATAATATTTTATTTTATTTATAATATTATTCAGTATAAAATTAATTATTGTGTTATTAAATTGATTTTAATGATGTTGGTTTGAAAAAAAAAAAAAAAGAAAACGGTAGTGAGAAAAATATTTATGCATTTTAACTCACCATAGAAGTCAGCTGAGCAGGGGAAGCAGCAGAAGGATGTCATCTTTTCGGCGAAATGCTTATCGTATTACTCGAATATAACATACCCTTGCATATAACTCGTACCCTTGATTTTACTTTACGAAAAAAGACATAAAAAAGTTTTGCATATTACCTCGCACACGAAAAGTGTTTAAATATGTTCACATGGAGGTGATAGTAACTCGCTCCCCGCGGTAACAACATGCCCTGCCCAATAGCCATTATACTGCAGATGCAAGAAAAACAAGTGTAGTTTTATTGTATCCCTGAATAAGGTACAGAGGCTTTTGCAGTCTGTGTAGTATATTTCTCAACAAATAGTGTGATTCATTAGTTAGATCAGTTTTTATTCCAGCTCTCTAATTGCACTATTATTGTCCCCTCCCACAGAAACTATGCTGTATAGACTCAAGCAAAACCATATGTTGCACTTAAACACATTATCTAACTAAAATCTATTGTCCAATTTTTCAATTACATTAAATAAGTGTTTGTTTTATTGCATTTGAAATTCTCGATGTCATTATGACAGATCACAAAAACTAACTTCAAATAAAATTCTACCACGAATTGAAACATGCCATATAATTACGGTGACATACGTCTTTTATTTAAGAGGACAGTCCTTTATTTCATGCTCTGTCCTTTAGATTTATTTATTTTTTCTAAAATGGACATTTTGTTCTTTATTTTGTGAATTGAAATAGTAAATTGAATATTGATGTTCAACATATTTAAAGATGCAATTCATAAATTTTACCAAACCTACATTGATTATTTAAATAACTGGGATAGCTGTTTCTTGGAAATGGACATATTTGAATGGGTCCTACTATGAGAAATCCCTCTATGGGCGAAGATTGAAGAAAGTGTTTTGTTCACTTCCAGTCACTGGAACTTAAACATAAATGACGGCGAACTATTCGATGAAGTTGTTATATTAAAGTTATGTTACCAGTGAAAAGATCAAAGAATAGCGACAAAATGATGAGTCCTGCCGATGTAGATAGGTTGAAATTTTTAAATATTTCGCAGATAAACGTGTGTCTTTTAAAAACATTTTAAAAATTGTTGAATTTTGCTTATATCTCCCTGGATCTAATGTCCCAACTGAACAAGTATTTTCATTAGTGAAAAATATGTGGATCAGTGAAAAAAAACAATTAAAAATCAAAACATTGAAAGCATTTATTTTATACCAAATGGAACTTTGACATGAATTGTATACAATTTTATGAATTTTTAAAACATGAAACTGATTTATTAAAAAAAAGTTAATTCTTGTGAAAAGTATCAAAATTAAATTTTTTTAAGTAATAATATGATTGTTTAAAATGCTACGTATATGCTTATAAACGTTATAAAGCTTTTTAGTTTTAGTGAAACAAATAAACGCAACCTTTATTTATTTATTTATTATGAAACAATTTCTGATTTCTCCTTTATTGTCTCCAAAAAAAATATGGTCACTGTACATATAATGCATGTGTGAGTTTGCCTGCCAGTTTAAAAGCAAACAAACAGGAATAAAATTCAACCAAGGGTTGAAACTTTGTGCGAGTTGAGTCCGCCGGTAATGAGAAGTTCCGTCGGAACGATAAATGACACCTCGTCGTGAATGTGTTAAAACTAAGAAATACTGTATATAGCAAATGTTGTTATGACAGTTTCAGGTGTTATGGAATTCAGTTGAAGAGAATTAGCATTTCAACTCAACACTTGTCAGTTGCCTTTGTCTTTGGGTCGCATGATCTTTTGTTAATAGCTGCTCTCTCCTGTAAAACAAAATTTAACTTGTACGTATTGTAATAATTTTTTTAAAAAAAAGTTGAATTTATAAGCATATAAAAGGATATCACCTGTAAATCGTTGACATGCCAGCAAAATTCTCGGACGTGCCACAGGTTCTCCATCTGTGTTATAGGATATCAACCGATGAAATTTTTCGTTACTTGTAAGGTGGGGAGAGAACACTGGGGCATCCATGGAAGTTAAGTTTGTTCACAGTCAAGAAAAGGGTAAGAGCTAGGTTTTTCTTCCAGAGATCAGTGAGTGAGTGGATTAATTTGCCATTAGGAGTAGTGAGTTCATTTAGTGTGAATGAATTTAAGGGAAGGTATGATACCTGGTTTGACTCCCTGGAGGTCTCAGATAATAATAATAATCTATTAACCAACACTCTCTCACAGTGCATTTCCAAATTCACAGAACAAATTTCTCCTTCTCCTCATTTATCCCTTCCACTGCTACCCTCTGGAACAGTCTGCCATCTTATGTTTCCCAAGGAATACAATCCATAGCTTTTCAAGATAAATGTGAACAAGTTTCTTCTATCCCATCCATGGTATTCGCATCCATGAGAGGTTGACAAACCTCTCATGGATGGTCCCTCCCATTTAAAAAAAAAATCAGTTACGAAACAAGTTCTGTAAAGCAGTGAACATTCGACACACTATCTTGCACCTTTTGGAGTGCTGACAGATATTCTTTGCTTCCTTTATACAGGGCATTATTGAGATCAAAACTTAATTGTGTCCAAAGTCTATGCTTCTTCCAGGGAGTGTACTCTGCAGTGGCTAGACACTATTCACCATCAAGCCATCAGAATTGCAACTGAAGCATTTTGAATGACATTTATTCCCAGTCTGTATGGCAAGGCAAATGAGCCACCTTCGTTGCTTTAAAGGCAACAGCTGTCAGTCATATGCATCGAAAATAAGATCACTACCAGACACCCCATGTGGTTGACTATTTTTCGTCTACGATGAGAGAATCTGTACAACACTCAACAGGCTATCATAAAACCCTTTAGTTTGCGAGCAAAAGCTCCCCTACAGGCCCTAGAGATTGCGGTGGACAGCACAGCCCTGATGCCACACTTCTACTGTGGCAATCATACACGCACCGTTTCTTTCAACAGGCTACCGAAATATCCCATCTCCTCTCGTTGTCTTCCAGCAGCTCTTTAAAGCTCATCAAATTGAATACTCTGATTTTGTGTGTTCTGTGTGGATGGTACCAAATTGAAGGATCTAGTGGGATCTTCTGCCTTCTTTTTCCAGACAACATTATATCTGCACAAATCCTACTAGAATGAACTTCACACCTGAGCTGTATGCAATACAGTTTGCACTAAAATACATCAGATTACATTGCAACCAAAGCTGCATAATATTCAGACTCACAGAGTTTTGTCCTAGCAATGAAGAGTCTAGAGCTACAAAAACATACAGTGTGCTCTTGAATCTAAAACCCCTCTTTTAATTATGGAAGCTACACTTAGATGTATACTTCTGTTGGTTTCCAAGCCATTGGGGTGAAGGGAAACGAGGCTGCAGATGTTGTAGCTGGGACAGCTTTTTTTTTTTCAAATATTCACTATTTTACTGTACATACACTGATTACCAGTAGAGTATCAGGCACAAACTTTTATCCCAGTGGTGGTCATCTTGGAATAGAGCAGTTAATAATAAGCTCTACCAAATTAAGCCTGTAATTACATTATGGCAGTCTAGTGTGCAAAGGGTTCAAACAGATGAAGTGGTTCTTTCTACACTCCACATAGACAATAGTCATCTCACCCACTTCTTCCTGTTGAGGGGTGATAACATGCTGTTTGTTAGTTTCGTATAAAACCTTACTCTCCGACTGTCTTCATTTCATGAATGAATGCAGCCATTATTTTAGCTATATTCATAATCTGCCTGAGGCCTTATACACTCAGGCAAATTTTTATCAAACTCAACAGGTGGTTTGTTTTTAAACTTTTATGGACAATCAACATCTTTTACTATATACATCATTCATGCTATTTTTATTTATACAGTTGTTGCTTGTATATACCCTTTTAATATCTTTTTTTTGCTTTTTTTACTTGTTTTATGAACTTGTTCACATTGGGATTGAACACTCAGTACACTTTTTTCATTGATTGTTTTAAAATTGCTTTTTATCCATTTTTCATGTACTTATGTGTGTACTTATTTTTTGGTTTTGTACATTTTTTGTACATGTTTCTTTTTAGAAATATATTTATCACATTTTTATCTATATCTGTTTGTCATATTTTACTATTTTTAAACTTGTATATTGCTATGATAGTTTACTGGCACAGTATGACCACTGCTGTCTTTGTTGTCATAAAACACCAAAAAAACAAACATCTTAATTTCTACATTTCTTTAAGTTTTTCCAAACTTGATTGATTTATTTTAATTTTGAAGCTAAAATAAAAACGTTAAAACTATAATTACAAGAAGTATATAGCCGAAAGGCTTCAGTTTGGCATAAAATGTAAATATGGAGGATGTTATGGATCTACTGATATTTTATATCAAAATATGGAAAGAAATTAAAAAGTTTCTTTTTAAAGATACAAACTCTGCCCTGGAATTTGTATGTTTGCCTTTTACTAGTGCATAAATCAGGTTTCACTGGCCTGACAGATATTTCAAATAGTTCATTCTCCTCAGAACTAGGCACAATCATAGAGGAAGCAATGATGCTCTCAGTACGATAAGAAATCCTATGTCAGAATGTTAAATTAAAGCCTTTTCACTCTGTCTTCAGTAATTGTTTATACACTTACCATGAGTTCACTTATGATGTATGTGTACTAAACTAAAACAAAAGTTTCACAAAAACAATACATATAGCTACTTCATATAATAAAGTAAAAACAAAAACGTAACAAAGGTAATGTCAAACATGAATTTGTTATGTTTTTGTTTTTACTTTGTTATATGAAGTAAAAACAAAATTATTATATTATATTTGACTATTATATAATATTTAAATACAACATGGGGGGACAGAAATTAGGAAATACTTTATTTAATGTTGCTGATGTGCTTGTCATAAAACATAAAAGGATTAATAATGAAAAGTATTAGATGCTATGTGATGATAAACAGCTCCCCTCCCACATGCTATGCATTAAGATAGTTCACCAATACTAATTTTACAATTGAAATTTAATCAAACATTCAAACTAGCATGTTGTATATATTTAAAACATCTTAAAAATATGAAAGCTCAATGCAGAAGGGATATATCATCATGTAAGTTCCCTGACAGCAAAACATATTAGGAGTGATATTGCCTAGTATGAATGTGTTAAAGCTATGGAAGCTGTGAGATACACTGATAAATTGTATTTATTATGTTTTATTTAATAAAAAAAATTGTCTGTTATGACCTGCTAAATAATTTCTTGAGTCGCTAATGAGTTGTGACTTGCAGATTGAAAAACACTGATCTCTGAACTTTATAATACAATACTCTTTTTGCTAAAATTAAAAATTATGATAAATTAGACACCTTTCCGTTTCAGATTTTTAAATCTAAATTTATGAAATGTCTCATTGTTTTTCCTGGGATAGAAATCCCAGTAAGATCTTTAAGGACTGATTATATAAGTACAAAGGTGATGTTCTTCGTACTTATATAACATTAATATGAGATGGATGTTAATTGTGGTAATAGAATTATATATAATTCAAAACTAGAATAAATTTTAGTGAAGAGAATGGGATTCGTTTTTACTGTTTGCATTTTGGCATGTGTTTGAAGTTTTCTCTTTAATCTGCTAAGTAGGTAATTGATCAACTTTATTCGTTCTATGGATGTGCTATGCTAATTGTTTTAGTATTCAATAACTAAGCAGCCACTGGATACTAACAAATTATGAATGATTGTTGAGCAGAGTTGGTATGAAATGCTCACAGCATGCCCATATATATATTATTGTAATACCATGTAATGTAGAGCTGTAATAAGCTGCATTATGGAGAACGTATCTCTATGCTATGGAAATCATATTTGAAGTAATTGCTTAATATGACATCTCAGTTTTGATATGATTAAAATTTTGTGTGGCCATTAAATGGTTGGTAGTGTTTTATGTATATTGGATATCCAGAGCATTGTATAAATCATTTTTCTGTGCATGGTTTCTAATTTCATCTGCGTAGTCCTGTCGAAATTAGAAACAAACTAGAAGTATGCTGTGTATTCATGTCTTAGTGCTGTTTCATAAATGTCATAATAGATACTTTTCTTAGTGCTGATTAGTTATCATGCCTTGGAACAATAGTGCAGTAGTAATATGACATCTCAGTTTTGATATGATTAAAATTTTGTGTGGCCATTAAATGGTTGGTAGTGTTTTATGTATATTGGATATCCAGAGCATTGTATAAATCATTCTTCTGTGTATTGTTTCTAATTTCATCTGCGTAGTCCTGTTGAAATTAGAAACAAACTAGAAGTATACTGTATTCATGTCTTAGTGCTGTTTCACGAATGTCATAATAGATACTTTTCTTAGTGCTGATTAGTTATCATGCCTTGAAACAATAGTGAGTAGTAATATGACATCTCAGTTTTGATATGATTAAAATTTTGTGTGGCCATTAAATGGTTGGTAGTGTTTTATGTATATTGGATATCCAGAGCATTGTATAAATCATTCTTCTGTGCATTGTTTCTAATTTCATCTGCGTAGTCCTGTCGAAATTAGAAACAAACTAGAAGTATACTGTATTCATGTCTTAGTGCTGATTAGTTATCATGCCTTGGAACAATAGTGCAGTAGTAATGCGAAGTTTTTTATGAAAGTATTCAATGTGTTTGGTCCATTTAAGCCAGTTATATAAAAAGGCCCAGGTTATTTAGAATGTGTTATGTATGTATTGTTTCATGACAACAGAAATAGTTTGTGTTGTTAATGCAGTGATTTCTCTGTGTAGTAAAAGAATTCAACAGGGAGTTGAAATACAGTCATCCCTCAACTTACGTCTATTCGAGTTATGTCCTTTCGAAGATATGTCCGTGATCCCATAATGGAATGAATAACATTTTTGACTATACTTTCGTACAAGACATAAGCGAATGTAAAGTAAAAATGTTTCTATTTAGCAACAATGCATTATGCGCAGTGGCAACAGCGCATTCAGCAGCAATCTCAGTTGGCTTCAACAGTTCCTCTGTTGATTTTGTGTTTGAGAAATAGGTTGTGTATTTATCGTTAAATATTTTGCGATGTTTTGTGCAACATGCCCAATCAAAAAACATAGTGAAGAATCACAGAAAAAGAAGCGAGCAATTGATCTTAAAATGAAGTTGCAAGTTATAAAGGGACATGAAGCTGGTAAGCCCCTCAGTATGATTGCACATGACTTCGGATGGTCTCATTCTACAGTGACGACCATTTTAAAAATAAGGATAAAAATCATAGAGGCTGTGAAGGGATATGCTTCCATTAAATCAATGATAATGACGAAGCAACGAAAAGATCCTATCAGTAATCGGAAATGCTACTTCCATCATGCATAGAGGACCTGAACCAAAAGCGCATACCCATTAGCACTATGACCATAGCCGCTAAGGCACTAAGTCTCTTCAACATGTTGAAGGAGAAAGCAGAGCCCGATTATGACTATGAATTCAACGCTTCTTCCAGTTGGTTCATGAGATTCAAGCAGCATTTTGCACTGCATAATGTGAAATGTATGGATCTGTACTGAGAAGGCTGTCAAGGAATTTGTGGAAAAATTGGATAAAATTATTAAGGAGGAAAATTGTTTGCTACAGCAAATGTTTAATATGGATGAGACCTTGTTTTGGAAAAAAATGCCTTAGTGGACAATTCATCCACAAAAAAAAAAAAGCTAAAATCTATGCCTGGTTTCAAAGCTCTTAAAGACTGCGTTACAATTCTGTTAGAGGTAATGTGGCTGGATATAAACTGAAACCATTTGTGATATGGCACAGTGAGAATCAATGAGCCTTCATAAACATTGGGAAGCATATTCTTCCAGTTCATTAGCGGAGATATAAGAAGTCGTGAATGACTCAAAAATTGTTTGCAGATGCCTTAATTGAGTGAAATGGAAAGCTATTGTGTGAAAGAAAATGTAGAATTTAAAATTTTATTAATTCTTGATAATTCTCCTGGTCATCCATCTTATATCGGTGATCTACACCAATTTCAAGGTCATTCTTCTCCCTCCAAACATTACTTCATTGATCCAACCGATGGATCAGAGAGTTCTAGTAGTGTTTAAGGTTTATTATCTACAGAGAAATTTTTCACGAGCCATTTCTTCTAATGAAGGAAACAACCAGATTCTCATGCAATTCTGGAAAGAATTTAATATTTCTCATGCCATTAAAAACATTTCTGTGGCTTGGGACAAAATCACTTTTCAACATATGAGTGGCATATGGAAAAAGACATTGAAAAGATTTGTGCACGATTTTGGAAGTTTGATAAAAACGAAGACCTTTGTAAATTGAGTGAAGAAATAGTGGGCCTAGCAAACAATCTGAATTTCGAAGTGAATGATAATGACATAGTTCAACTTATAGAAAGTGCCCCTGAAGAATTGACCAACGAAAAATTGGTTGAACTGGAGGAACAACGTGTTGCAGAAGAGGAAGAGCGAGAAAAGGAAGAGGAAAAAGAGAAAAACAACGAGAAGCAGTTAAACTATTCACAATGTGAAGGTCTTGTAGAAATGTTCTCAAAATGGCTGAAGACATGGATCCTAATGTTGAACGCTACTTATTAGTAGAAAGGAAAGTGCATGACGTGTTTGCTTGTTATAACACATTTATGATGAAAGGAAGAAGAGAAATAAGGAAAGCACATTAGACATTTTCATCAAAAAACAAAGGTTACACCAGAAGAGCCGCAGTCTGGTCTTTCACATAGGAAAGGTAATGAAGATTTGGGTGATTATTCTCCTGTTTTATAGTGGCAGTAATGCACAATACAGTTTATAATAAGGTTTAAAAATTAAAATGACAGTATACTTATTACTGTTAAGTCCCTAACCCCTATAACTCTGTTGATTTAATGTATCAACTTACATCCTGCCTGATGGAATGGCATACTTTTACAATACAGTCATCCCTCGACATAAGTTGAGGGATGACTGTATTGTAAAAGTATGTCATTAATGCATTTACATCTTTTTTGTGCTTTATAGAGGATTTTCCTCTCTTTGTTAACACGTTCATTGTCAATCACGCGATATCACGTGATGTGAGTTCTCACCTGTCGTCCGATCACGCGCTATCGCGTGGACATCACTATCAAGTAAAAAAAAATTTGGCCACCACACGAAATTCCAATTTTCAGCTTGGCAATGAACGTGTTAATAGTGCATTGTCATCTGCCAACTGATATTTCCTGCTCTCCATGAAGAGTTTGTGAATATCATTTGTTTATACAGTCATCCCTCGACTTACGTTGGAGTTCCGTTCCACATAGCAGAACGTAAGTCGATACATTAAATCAACAGAGTTATGGGGGTCAGAGTACTTAACCATAATAAATATACAGTCATTTTAATTTTTAAAAAACTGTATTTAAAACCTTATGAAACTGTACTGTGTTACTGCCACTATAAAACAGGAGAATAATCACCCAAATCTTCCTCCGCAATCACTTCTTCAATACCTTCCCTATGTGAAATACCAGGTTGCAGCTCTTCTGGTGTAACGTTTTTTTTTTTTTTTTTTTTTTTTATTAAAATGTCTGATGTGCTTTTTATTCCTTTTCTCTTCATCATAAATTTGTTTATAGCAAGCAAATGCACCATGTACTTTCCTTTCAATAAGTTTCGTTCGACATTGGGGTCCATGTCTTCAGCCATTTTGAGAACATCGCTAACTGCAGAGAACATTTCTGTAAGACCCTTTAATATAGAATTGTTTAACTTCATGTTTCTCTTTTTGCTTTTCCTTTTCTAGTTCTTCCTCTTCTGCAACACATTGTTTCTCCAGTTCGACCAATTCTTCATTGATCAACTCTTCAGGGGCTAGTGAATTTGTATTTATCAAGAACTATGTATGGTATGTCAGAAATATCTAATAATGTGACACTGCTTCTTTTTTAAAAAAATTCCTGTTTTTGTTGTTTGTATTTCTGTAAGTAGTTTTGTAATTCAGTGTATATTTTTTTCTAGGTTTTTTTTTGAAATGACGGTCTTTGTTATTTCTTTTACTCTGTTTATGTAAAGGTGTAATTACTGCTGTTTTTAAAGTAATGGTTATAATTGGTTCAAGTGCGTTATAAGGTATGTTTAGTCTGAAGTTATCTACTCCTGCATTAGTTTTTGGATTTAGCTGCAAGAGAGAGCATTGTTCAATTCAAATTTAAGGTGGAAGGAAGGTATATAACTTACTGCTGACTGTTGTGGATTAAATTAATTAGAAGAAACACACGTATAAACCACAGTGAAAATTATTTAATTGTAAATATTTCATCCTAAGTATCTTAGGATATCATCAGTACAGTATTTAAACAAAAATTAGGAATAACATATAGTTAGGGCGCATGATTACAATAGAATCTCATGAGAACGTGCATAACGTGCTAAAGTAGTAAAAAAAAAAAAAAAAAAGCGTTAATTATTTAACACAGTTTTGTATGATAATTTCCCATGCTTTAGGAATAGTAGGAACGTCGTTGCGGTTTAGGTTTGGTCTGTGTAGTAGGGCTTCAGAACTTTCTTTGTATAAACGTTCATGTTTAAATAAAGATCTATGTAAAAGTTTAGCCTTTTCCCAATGGATCCTATGGTTTGGATTTTCAATTCCGTGATAATTCTCGAGTGTCTAAGCATGAACTAGCAACAAACAATTTAAATATTACAGAACTAGAAACAGATTTGTCAAATACGTTAAATCAAGAATTGCTACAATTAATTATAACTGTCTCAAAGAATTCGGGAAAAAAAGCTTTTGATAAAAGCTATAGTGCTCTACATATTAAATACCTTAATCTATTAGATCGATCAAAAAAGATCACTAACAAATTACCAACGGAAAAATGGGTAGTCAATTTATCTGACCGTCAACTAACAAAAGATGAATTAAATGTTCTAGCAAGAGGCCATAAATTTGCGATTTCACCAAAGTGTTTCCCATATTTAGACTTTATACATAATATAGAAAGAAACATCAAGCATCTCTCCAGTATTGAAGCCAACAAACTTCATTTCGAAGTAGCTAAAGTGATCTACAATGCCAAACCTTCAGAATTAAATATCCCACCGTCGGAATTGAAAGCTAATATTTCCTTAAAACGTAACAAAAATTTAATCATTACTAGAGCTGATAAAGGAAATACCACTGTGGTTCTTGATACCAATTCATATGACCGAAAAATTAATTTACTTCTTCGAGATCGGAATACTTACTCCAAATTGGATTTCGATCCTACGAATCGTCAACTCAGAAAATTAAATAAGCTACTTAATGAAACTTCCTCCTTAGATGAAGAAACAATCAAAAAACTTAAGATATACCATGCAAGACCTCCTAGAATTTATGGCTTACCTAAGCTACGCAAAACTAATGCTCCACTTAGACCTGTCGTAGACTATATCGGCTGTCCAACGTACAAGTTATCAAGATTCTTATCTAACCTTCTCCGCCCTCACATAGGCCACTCAGTCTCTTCAATCAAAAATTCTACTGAGTTTCACATAAAAATTAAAGACATTCAACTATCAAAAACTGACTTGTTAATCAGCTTCGACATTGTCTCCCTCTTCACTAACATTCCCCATAAAGAAACAATAGAATTACTAACTCAAAAATTTCCGTCTGATATAGTTGAATTGTTCAAGTTTGTTATTGCATCAGGTTACTTCACCTGGAAAGGTCAAATTTACAAGCAAGAGGAAGGAACAGCAATGGGATCTCCTTTATCACCAAACCTAGCAAATTTGTTTCTAGAACACCTTGAGGAAAAAATATTCACTTTTGAACCCAAACCAAAAATTTGGCTAAGATATGTCGATGACGTATTTGCAGTATGGAATCATCCCGAACCTGAATTACAACTGTTTCTAGATAAAATTAACCTTCTTCATCATCGCATCAACTTTACGTTAGAAAAAAGAATCTCCACAGGGTATCTCTTTTTTGGATTTACACATCAAAAGAAAAGAAGAAGATTCCATCGCCACTTCCGTCTTTCGCAAGCCTACATTCTCAGGTCGCGACATTCACAATTCTTCTGCTCATCATCCATCTCAGAAATCTGGCATTATTAAATCACTAGTTTCCAGAGCACACAAATTCTGCTCCTCTGAAGAATCTTTAAACCAGGAATTAGAAGTTATCAAAAATACAGCCATCCTAAATGGATATAATCCCAAAACAACTCAAAAAATCATCAGTCACTTCTGCATACATTAAACCAGACAGGAAGAAGTGCATAGGATTCCCATACGTTACGTTAAAGGCATATCAGAACGTCTTTCTAAAATTATGAAGAAATACAATTTTGCCACTACTTACAAACCTATCAACCAAATTTACAACTTATTACCTTCTCCTAAGGACAAATTCTCACCCTTGATGTTACCTCATGTTTATGAGATTCCATGCTCATGCAAATTATCTTACTTTGGACAGACAGGTAGGTCTGTTCAGAAACGCATCTCGGAACATCAAGACCACATTCGTCTTCTTAAACTGCAGAATTCTGGCCTCTCTCAACACGGAATTGAAAATCCAAACCATAGGATCCATTGGGAAAAGGCTAAACTTTTACATAGATCTTTATTTAAACATGAACGTTTATACAAAGAAAGTTCTGAAGCCCTACTACACAGACCAAACCTAAACCGCAACGACGTTCTTACTATTCCTAAAGTATGGGAAATTATCATACAAAACTGTGTTAAATAATTAACTTTTTTTTACTACTTTAACACGTTATGCATGAGATTCTATTGTAATCATGCGCCCTAACTGTATGTTATTCCTAATTTTTGTTTAAATACTGTACTGATGATGTCCTAAGATACTTAGGATGAAATATTTACAATTAAATAATTTTCACTATGGTTTATACGTGTGTTTCTTCTAATTATGAATGCACCACAGGTTTCATTATTTAAAAAAGTTGTGGATTAAGTTTAGAGAAATTTCACTTTAGAGTATTATAATGTTTTACAGTTATAAATGAAGGATCCTGCTATGCATTCTGGTTTCATGTCTCGACTGAAGGATTTGAGTGATAAAATCTTATGAGGTTGATTAACATTTTCTTTTAAGCAATTCATTGAGTGTTGAGCTGACAGTGGTAATATGTTCAGTTCATAATTGCCACTGTCAGTTGAGAATTTCTGGAAGTAGTGGATTTTGTTTGGTGGCACACTGTTGGTACTTTACTGTTGGTTGGTTTCTAGTATGCTTATGATGTTTGTATTTGTATGTTATTTTTTATTATTGTTATTTTATTAATTATTTTTTAGATCTCTTCCACAGGTTCTTGAGTACAATTCTGTTTAGTATATTAAACAGATGTTAATCATTCAGTGATTAATATCTGTTTTCTTTCTTTATTTCTTTATTTTTTTCCAGCTTCTGCAAGTCCTCAAACCTGTCTAGGAAATTATCAAGTGAGAATAAAATCTTTTCTTCGAGAAAAGTAATAATAGGCTCCAACAGATCCACAAACCTTAAGTCATTGCTGGTTGACAGCCAGCTTACAGTGCAGAAAGAAACATCACTGAGTTTATCTTCAAGTTCTTCAGTAAAATTCCTTGCTTGGTAATGAAATTTCCGTTACAGCCATTGCAGTATACTCCATCTCCTTCATTGGCTCAGTTCATATGTTGAACTGAAGCAACCAGCAGTTGAAATAAATATCCAATGGAACTATATATATATATATATATATATATATATATATATATATAAAGATAAGCCAAAATTTGAAACGTTTTTATGTCACGTTTTTTTTTGTCTCTTCATTGTTTTGGAACATCCAACAATGTGTTTGCCAGACAAAGACGTTGTTGTCACATATTAGAAACGTCCAACAATGTGTTTGCCATCATGGGACAAACACATTGATGTCTCGAGTCATTAGAATTGAAGGAGAAGCAGCTTACCAGTCTGGAAATCGGGGAGTTGGGCACCGTAGGCGCCAGGGGGGAAGGGAGATCCCCCCTTAGTGTGTATGTGTGTATATATATATATATAATTCCATTCAGGAATTTATTTATTTGCAAATATATTTCTGCCCTGTTGAAACAATTGATGTTTATATTCTAGGATATCTATCTTTGAAGATTTAATCCAGAGAAGTAAGAGAATTTTTTTTTTCAGTAAATCATTCTGGTTTGGAGCAAAATATTTCACTCTCAGAAAATGCTTCATCTGAAGAAAAAGAAATAAAAAAACATATACAACACAGATACTTTTTTTATTATTATTTTAAATCCATGTAGAGACACACACTGCTTATATTTTCTCCATAAATGGAACTTTTATTTTCATTTTATATTTCAATAAATTTAAATTATCAGTATTCTTTTTCCTTGTTAATAGTAACAAATGGGAAAACTTTTGAGTAACAAGTGTACCTTAATGGAGAAGGAATTGAGGAAGTCAGCAAGTTAGATTACCTGTGATCCATTATTAATATGAAGAATTGCTGTTCAGAAGAAGGTTAGGAATGGCTAAAACAACAGTCAGAGACTTGTCTAAAATCTGGAAGGATGGATCTATCTCTAGGAACAAAGTTGTGGATTTTGGATGCAGTTGCTTTTCCAGCAGCAACATATGGATGTGAGACTTGGAACCTAAAGAAGTCAGATAAGAAACGGATATCTGCTTTTGAGATGTGGTGTTACAGAAGGCTGTTGAGGATATCATATACTGAAAGGCATACAAATGAATGGGTTTAAGGCTCCTTAAGGATATTTATAGAAGAAAGTTAAAATATTTTAGACACATTGAAAGGATTGAAGGGGGACTTCTCAGAACACTAATAGAAGGTAAAGTTCCTGGGATAAGGGGAAGACCATCGATGAGATCGATGGATGGTGTGTGTGGAGTGACTGATCTTCAGAGAGTTGAGGCCTCCAGAGAAGCAAAAACAGGACTACATGGCGAGGCCTGGTGTGGCACATCACTGAGCATCGGAGTGACCATACGGCATCTGTGGATGCCCAGTGAACATATAGAGATAGATAATTCTTGAATTAATCCTAGATATTCAATATATATATATATATATATATATATATATATATATATATATATATATATATATATATATATATATATATATATATATTATATGTTAAAGATGCCAAGCTATTTTAAACTAGGGTTTTACTCCATTTCCCAAGTAAGCAAACAGACAAATAAGTCAAGTTTGCATCTACACATATTGCAAGTCTAGCTGACCCTCAAAACATTTATTATACCCAAGGTAAAATACTTTCTACATATATATACAGGGTGTTCGGGATAAATTTGACAGTTTCGTAAGGAAAAAGAAAATCTTCTTTGTATCTATTAAATTTAATGAATTGACAAAAAAACATTACAGGCAGAGTTAATTATAATACTATCAACAAGATTTACTCAAAATAACCACCATTAGCATCGATCACAGCTTCAATTCTGCTTCGGAACCTCGAACAAGCTGATGCTACAGTCTCCCTGGGAAGGGCCGCAAAAACTGTTTTAATTTTATCCATTAACTGGGCTTTTGTATTACTGGAAGTGCGATTGGTGTCTTTTTCAACTGCGCCCCATACAAAATAATCCATGGGGTTAAGGTCTGGGGAGTTTGGAGGCCAAACATTTGGACTGGTGAAGTCGTAGAAATTTTCAGACAACCATTTTTGACTTTTCCCAGAGGTGTGGCAAGGGGCCGAATCCTGCTGCCATACATACGGCCTACCATTGGCTACCCTTGTTATCCAGGGCTTGACTACAGTTAGCAACTCCACGAACAAAGCCCGAATTCCAATGCCAGGGTTCTTCAACACCTGTTCCTGCAGATTTGCGAGGAATTCTGCTGTACGAACGCAATCAGATCGTCTGCTAGGGATCTTTCTTCTTGCTACATCCTCGTAGTCACCATTGCAAGTCTCTAGTTCATGCCTGATTGTTTTTACTGTATTCAGGGAGCATTGGGCAGCAGTCGTAATATCCTTATTTTGATGGCAGGCACGAATCATCATGATGCAAGTTATTCTCTTCCATGATTCAGGTGGGTTCCAGCTATCCATCCTTTCTGACATCTTGTATATGAATGAAGAAGGGTCCAAACTTTTAAATGAAGAGAAGTGTGTGTTAATACATGTAACTTATGGAAAAATATAATTAATTATAAATATGTCAAATTTATCCCGAACACCCTGTATATTATATATATATATATATATATATATATTTTTTTTTTTTTTTTTTTTTTTTTTTTTTCAGATAGGGCATTATTTTCTAGGAGTGAAATTTTTTGTTCTGTCTCAGAAATATATCTTCAGAGGAACAAGTAAATTGTTTCAGTTTGGATAATTATCTGGATAAAAAAGAATCCTTTTGAATTGTTCTGAGGAACATTTTATTTTGGTTCCAAACCATTGTAACCTCTGGTTGCAACACATCCTTAGACATTCAGACATGACCTTATGTGTACAGTAGCCTTCCTTGGATAGTTAACTTAAGTGGTCTGCAAGAGGTCTACTCACAGATGTTGAAAGCTTATTTTGCTCCTCAAGATGGCATCTAACTTTGCTATAAGCATGCTGTACATACATACTAGAATCTGTATCTCCACTGTCAAAAGACAGTACAGTTTAATTTTGCTTATCATGTACTTAAGTAGTAGAAATCTCTAAGAAAAATGGAATTTATTAGGTGCATTCACTTTCATGAATTGTACTTTGGCTGATCATCATCCACTACTGCCAGTGTAGGCTATAAGCTCCCCAACAAGAGAGGAATTTGCGAAATCAGTGTCTACCAACTCATACACAGACTATTACCTAATAGTTACTTCTTTCCATGGCACCAGTGCTAGCTGCTCCACAAACACAGAACTACAAGCAAACCTGACTTGACCATCATAGTTAAAAATATTGTAGAAGATTTTACAAAATAACAGACTAGAAGTCTATAAGTGGCCCCCCCTTTATTCTATGAAGGGTAGTTGCTTATTAATTAACTATTTATCTGAACTGCAATTAAGAAATTCATATTGTTGGAATTAGTGATAGTGACAGCAAAGCTTGTTGATGTGAGTGGGATTTTGTAGACTGAATGATTTTTACTTCAGAGTTTCTAGTTATGTGTATGGAAACAGACTCTCCTCTTTTTCAGGTTTTAAACCTTTTTATGATTCAGGTTTGAATCATAAATGTATGAAAAAGGCATAAATGCAGTTGGTTTGAGACTGTATTGGAAAAAAAAAAGTTACCTAAAAATAAAATACAATATAAAGTTAATGATATCAGTCTGTTAATAATAATTAACATTAATGATATGTATCCCTTTATGTCCTTACACCAAACTGAACTTTGACTTTTAGTTACAGTGCCCTTTGTCCATCTTAATTTCCAAAGTGTACTTTGTATGATTCTTTCCACCACAAAGGCAGCACTTACAAATTTATGCATTTGCTATTCCATGCAGGCAAATACCATGTCTAGATTCTTTCTTCTTGATATTTTGTGGCTCAAAATTTTGAATGTCTTCCACTTTCCAAATTCTAATATAATTCTAATTTTGAATTTTTATCCCCAAAGCTTGATTTTTTTGCATTTTAACTACCTAAACAGTGAAGTTGTGTTCCTTGATGTTCACAACTCCAGCCAACTTTCTTTTTCCACATACTTAGCTGGAAGAGATGCAAATTTGTTGTAAGTTAGCTCACATAAGTTGTCCATTTATCCCCCAGAATATCATAACTTTTGCCATTTCATTTTGTCAATTCTGATTTCTTCCCCCCCCCCCATATTTCTGTTGTCACCTACATTCTACATAACTATGTAATGCAAGTTTCATTTTGTATGGAAAAAACCTTCACTCCCAACTCATGTCTAAAGAGATGACTTATGTAACTTCTGTTATTTTTTCATAGATTGTTTCTCAAAATATATAAACCTCTTCTGATAATTACAAAATTGATTCTTGCTGGAATTAAGACCCACATCCTCAATTCCTTTAAAATTTTATCCACTGTGGATCCAAGAAGTCAAAAAATACATTAAAAGGTTTTGAATCAAAGTGCTTATGAAGAATCAACAGCACAGAGTGGACTGAAAAAAAGACAAATGATAAAGTAGGGGAAGAGTGAAGCTATGCAAAAGATGGCAACAGTGGTTTGGGCACATAGTCAGGTTGTGCCATGAAAGACTGCCGTACGTCCTTTACGTAAGGGTTAGGGACAACTGAGGTGAAGGTAGACCAAGAAGAAGATGGCATGAAGCCTTGAAGATCTGCTCAGGCTTGGCCTCATTCCAAGAGATGGCAAGATTGGCAGAGGATAGATCCCATTGGAGGAAAAGAATCCATGAAACACAACCCATCCTGAACAGATGAGAATGATGATGATATAAATAGTTTTGTCACAAACTACATCACTTGTAGAATTTCAATGCATATCTGAATACTTATATTCACTATTTGACATCATGTTTGTTTAATGACAAGAACACTTAGGATTATGATGAAAAATGGATAAAATGTAGTGAGCGAACATTAAATGAACATAGATTTAATTAAACAATTCATATACTATTATCTTAAAGTGTTATTCTTTGCTGGTCTGGTTAGCTGAATGAATATCATATCTGCTCTCCAGCAAGCTGTGAATTCAAATTCCACCATGGCTGTAGGTGGGAGATAAATCTCGTCTTCTAGTGTTTGAGACTGCCACCTATTTACTGGGGATCTGAAGTAGTGTTGCCAAAACAGCTAAATCTTAAAAAAAAAAAAAAAAAAAAAAAAAAAGAGCTAAAAAGGAGTTAGAAATAAAAATTTAAGGCTAAAATTTTAAAAGTCGTAGCTGATACTTGCGTATAAGTGGCTAAATGCATCTTCCATCTGGTCTTCTGCGCCTAATTCACCTACGTTTTCACTTAGATTTTCAGCTTTATTATATGTGGCCATCTTTCCAATATTACTCAGTGTAGATGCCTGAGGCCATACTTGACTGACAAAATAGCTGTCAGCATTGGCAATTCCATCTTGTTTCTTAATTTAGTTTTAACTACATTAACCACCTTACCGGCCATTATGGATCAAATACGCTTCATATCCATCATATATTTCAATGTAATATCAATGGTATTACAATTTTAATATTCACTTCACATCCATGATAACCTTGACTTCTATAGACGTCTTGGCCAGTAGCGTGGAACTAAAAATTCATTCAACATTAGAATTTGACAGTATTAATAAATTTATTGCACACTGAGCAATTTCTTTAAATGGATTCATTCCAGATGCATCTTCTCGTACTTCAGTCCAGATTAGCTCAGTGTTTTCTCTATTTGTCCATTTATTTAAGTGTATAGTATTGTACTGGTATTCAGCAGCAGCAGCAACATCTTTTTCTGTTTTCAGCATTATTTCTAAGATGGGAGTAACAGGTTCTTTTATATGTTTTAGGGTATTGTCAACAGAAAAAGAAGACATCATTTTTAAAATATTCAAGTTTTCAGGTAACCTTTGCTTTAGCTGTTTGAAGAGACCAATAAGAAACTGTCTTGCTCTACTTCTAAATTTCGCTCATCGTTTTGTGTTATTTTCTTTTATATCATCAACTCTGAAATTTTTCTTTCAAATCTGTAACCTAGATTTGGATTGGGATCCAAATAGCCATCAATCTCAGACTCTACAGGGTTGACTGTGGATGATGGTAGCACCAACATATTAGCAATAGAGCAAATCAAATGAGAAAGGTCTTCAAATAATCTCATCTTATCTACACTGTTAGATTCGAAAATTTTGTTAACTTGCTGAAATTGAACAAGAACAGGATGCAAAAATAAAAGGTACAACAGATTACTTTCATCTTTGTACATCTCCCACAAAATTTGAGCTCTATAACATTTCTCAGTCACACTCACGACTTCAAAGTGAGTTTTTAATTCCAACCACTGGCTAAGAATTCTGTCTACTGCAGGTTCGATGGAGAGCCACCTTGTTGCACAATTGCTTACAATTTTCAGAGGAGCATCATTTTCGTTGATAGTTTGATACAGCTCTTTGTATGCTGCTTTTCTTGAAGAAGAATGTAAAAACCACTTATACTTTTCGGCAACTAAAAATTCTAATTTTCATGGGAGAGATTCTGCACAAGTGTGACATTGCCAGTTGTAATGAATGGCATACACATCTAATTAAAATTAAAGAGGGAATATATGCCTTCAGTTGTTCATAAACGCCATTGTTGACACCAACCATGATACTGGCGTTGTCTGTACCAATTGTAATGATATTTTTAATGTCCAGTTTCTTGGTCAAGAGCTCTTTTTTTCAGTGCAGCCACTAGCCTCACACTTTTCTAGAACCACCATGCTCAGAAATATATGCATAAGTTTGTTCAATTTCTTGCTATAATAAATGATGGCCATTCCTAAAATCTTATTCACTGTGATATCATTTGATTCGTCTGTTAGCAAGCTGAAATTTTCATCTCTAAAGTCCACAATTAGATCTTCAAAATGCTCACTTAGAATATTCTTTACAATTGCAGAGCACTCAGTTCGGTGCATTTACACCTTAGGCATAATTTGACTGTCAGGAATGATATTTTTGCAAAGATTTACTAGGTGATCACAACTGTTGAATGATGAGTGACAACAAAGAAATAATGCTAACCTGCCTTCAAAGTTTGTGGTCTCATCAGACTTTTTCCCAAGCATATTTGTAATAGGAACAGCCTTATATGGAACTGCAGCAAGATGTTTCTTAGTTTCGCTATGCTTTACAAGCTGACAATATTTAGCAGCTATATCACATCTGCAAAACTTACAGTGGCCATTTTGTAGCTTCACCAGGAACTTCACTCACAACCATTTACTAAACATTCCCATTTGCAACCACTCCCTCCTAAATTTTTGCTTGTAAGCTTTATTTTTCTCTTTTGCTCATTTTTGAAGAATTACTGCAATAAATTGCGATCAGACTTTGAAAACTTCCCATTCGCTTTTGTAACTACCAACCAGAACACCGTGCAAAGACTAACTTGCAGCGGTGCTATCAACTTTAAGGCGACAAAATTGCAGTGTTCGGCCACGTGACTGACTGATGTCATGCGTTTCAAACGTGTATGATACTCGCATGAAACGTACAATACAATTCATTATTAAATGCGAACATCTGGAAAATTTTTAAAATAATTTCTTTAAGAGTGAGTTATAAAAACAACTAAAAAGAGCTGAAACTAGTTCTGAAGGAGCTAGGTGCTAGATTAAAATTTTTGAAGCTAGGGAAGAAAAAAAAACTAGATCTAGCTCCAAAAGAGTAAATTGGTAACACTGATCTGAAGTGGCTTGAAAAAGTTGTTCGGTTTCTAAGATAATTTAACCCTTAGTTCACTAGCTGTGTTAACATTAATATAATAGGGTTTACTCTTTTGTGGATGGCATCCACATGTTCTACCCCCCCCCCCCCTGCAAAAAAAAAAAAACATTTACTTTTCCTATGCTGAAAGCATAACTGACCTGCCTTCTGTACATTTTTTTAATCCCTTGGTCATTGGATTGTTCAGTTCCTACTGGGACAGGGAGTAAAAAAAAAAAAAAATGCAGAAAGGTCAGACTAGTGATGCTTTCAGTACAGGAAAATCACAACCTGTATTTTTTTGAGAGAGACATCAGCAGTCTCTCCTGAATATTTAAAAGCTATATCTGCTCTATTTAGGTATGTCATTAGTTCTACAGCTCAATTAATGAATATCCTCACTGAATCTGTTTTTGATTCCTTCATAACTGGTGATAGATATAATAATTTACCATATCTCTTAAACAACATTTTTTGGTGTTCTTCCCTTTTAGATGCCAACAGAACTTCCTGATTGTACTATGGTAGAACAGCTTGCAGCTGCATGGAACAGTTTTGCAGATTCTTTGGCAGAAGAGGAAGTGTGGTTTTCAGATAGATATATGTGAAGATTGTGGTTTGGCTGTAATTTTGTAAAAGCATTTTAGTCTTCCTGAACATTTCTATGTTTATGATATCAAGAAGTCATTACTGTCATTGTTTTATTGCAAGAAAATGGCAGTTTTCAGAGAGAGTATGTTTTATGTGACTTATGGTCCTCTGGGGAATAGCATTTTTTTTTTTTATGAAGGTTAGTTGGTTTATATTTAACTCCTCATCTGAACAACAGTTAAGAAATCCATATTGTTGGAATGAGTGATGATGGTGACAGGAAAGCTTGTGCATTTTGTTAGTGTGAGTGGGATTTTGTAGACTGTGAATGAGGTTTCCTTCAGAGTTTCTAGTAATGTATTTGGAAACAGTAAACTGTTTTCTTTTTTAAAGAAAAGAAGCTTATAAAAAATTATAGATTTAGTTAGCTTGGGACTATATTGAAACCATGTCATCTGTCTAAAAATATAAAGTATAATGAATGAATGTATTATCTTATAAGATAGATTTGGGGAGAGTGAGAAGGATTCTCTGTTAACTAGATTGTTCTCTTCTGGATGGCATTAAGCATGTTTAGGGAGAGAGAATTGAATTCAGGTAATTCATGTAAGTTAAGAAAACATATACTATGAAACAAATACGTAGTATAAAAATTACAAATTGTACTTAAACTTCATTGCAAATAATGCATAAATGTTTTGGGCAAAATAAAATAGTGCATATTTTAATCTTTCATAGCACAAGGATTTGAGGATTGGTTTATAAACACTGGTTTTGTCATGTAATCACCTGATGCATTACTATAAAACAGTAGAGTAATTCTGTCTTAGGAAACTTTGAATCCAGGAATTGATCTTTCACTTTTCGAAATATAGGTGCGTTTTTGCACTTTTTTCCAATATAACCTGGATTCATCGAGAGTTTTTTTTTGTTTAATAAGATTTCCATCCATAGGAATTTTCTTTTGAGGTGCAATCTTCTATTGAAATCATTAGAGATTTCTCCATTAGAATATCGCATACACAAGCAACTTGCTTTGCACTTATTGTTGACCCAACAGTAAACACTTTCTCGGATTTTATGTTCATTTTGTTTGATTGTTCGAATTGTTGATTCATTGAAATTCAAAGTCCCTGCAGAATATTCAGAATATTTTTTTTCGAGAGAAATTCATTTCGTTTTCAATGTTGATTTTTCCTTTCGTTGCAGTTTGTGGCCATTACTATAAAAATAATTCTTTACACAAAAAAGCAAGCATTACATATTGTATGTAACTCACCAGAAAATAAAGTGCTCAGCTTGAAATAAACACACTTATGATTTTTAATGCACTTTCCTGGCAGAAACTAGGACAATTTTCAACAATAAATGTTTTATACGGTAAACAATGAGGTACATGCTTGCTAAAGGGTATTTCCCCTAATATAAATTTGCTGCATGCGGGATACTGGCAGACACAAATTTAACGAAGATAAAATTTGATTTTTAAGTCGGGCGGTGAAAAACATATGAAAAGATAAAGGGTTACTACAATTTGTAGACTGTGTTGTATAAGTACCGCATTATACAAGGGTTACCTGTATTTAGAAATTTATGTACATTTAATCATACAAATTGAACATCATTTGTAAAATAAATGTTGTATCTTTTTCAATTTAGCTACTTGAATACAAATTCTACCGTACAGTTCTTGTTTATGAACTGGTCAATAAGATCGTCATAAAACTTAAGTTACAACATTGGTTGTAACTAATTTTCCCAAGCAACACGCACACTTGTAAAGGCTGGCTGAAGCTCACTGGCTAGAGCTACTTTGATGCATATGACCTTTGTTTAAACAACAGGGTGAGATGACATGGAGGGAGCTGAAATGGCTATGCACGCACATGTAATCACAGTGCTGAAGCGAGGACCTGGATGCCCCCACAACTGAGCAAGCCAAGGTAGCTTGACTAGCATCAGCCTTTGATACACAACGCAAAGCTCAATTATTGCCACGCAAGCTTAAAACATCTTCTGTCTACAAAAATAAAAGCCTAAATGGAATGCTTATAAATGCATGCAATTATTAAGAAATAAATATTACTTCTTTCTCAATTAATGAGCTTGCGCAGCAAGCATGGAAAATTCGCCACTGCTGAGTGGTAGTGTTTTGAACAGAAAAGAATGCCAAAAACTCTCAAGAAGAGAAACTCGGATCTGAGTATGGTCAAAGGTTATGAGGTGTGATAAACTCGGGGACTTTGTCTTAGTAACAGTACTATATATTTATCCAGTGGAAAATGGCAAGAAAATCATGAATGACCAGAGAAGAAACTGGCAACCTAGTTGCAAACGATGGAAGGTTTACCAAAAGATAGTTTGGGTCTGTCATAGATACTTACTTACAAATCATACATCCATTCATGAAAAATGTTTAGAGTTTCTGCAAACACTTTTCATGATGTGTGTCCAAAAGTAAATAATAGCCAGGAGATCTGTGGAGGCATCCATCTTATTTAATGGCTGATCCATCAGAATTTAAAGCTGATGATGGATAATCTGAATATGGACTTGCTTTTGTGCAATAGGCCAATTGTCAAATGGGTGTGAAAGATTGTGACGATGTGTTTTAATTGTGAAGGAGTTTTGTCTCCAGAATTAAATTTGCTAAATTTGTATCACATATTTTATTATTATTACTGGTAACTCCAAGGGGTCCTTAGACTCATCAAGGCCCTAAACATTATGTCAGTAACTATCCAACATTTGTGCAGTATCTGTCATACTTTGCTTTGAACTCATTCACAGTCATGGTACCCACAACAGACTCTGGCCACCTATTCCACTCGTTCACTACTCTCCAAGCAAAAAACCTACTTCTAACATCCTTGCTAACTACATCTTTAATCAATTTCTATGGATGGACCCTAGTTCTCCCATTACCAGGCCTGTTCTGAAAAATTTCCTCTGAATTAATCTTGTAAAAACTCTTCAGTAATTTGTATGCCTCAATCATGTTACCCTTTTCTGCCTATCAACCAGTTTCTGTAACTCACAAATCTTCAACCTGTTCTCATAAGATTCATTCCATAGACCTGCTACCATCTTGGTCACTTCTTTCGGTCCTCTGGATTTTATTATATTTATTCAGGTATAATTTTAGAATATACAGTATCACAGGTCATGTGATGCTATACGTGCCACAAATGCTGTACTGCATTTGTGGCAAACTAAAGTATCTTGCTGCTTATGCAGGAAAAACAACTTGAAGATTTACTCATGAATAGAATAAGAAAGAACCATTAGCTGACTGCTAGTATGCACTTCCTTGTGAAATTTCTTTTGCGTGTTTCACAAAAAGCTTTTAAAATTTCTTTTAACATTATTCATTATTTTTTCTTGAGTTTGTTTGTAATGTATGTTTTTATATTTTATTTCAGCTATCAAATAATACCATCAGCATAGGTTTCAAAAAAGAAGTCATTAGTTATAGCATCTATGCCTCGCTATTTGATTTAGTTGTAAGTAAACTAAGTTATAGTAATTTTTTGGATACTGTTATTCAAAATCATATATTGATCTTGTTTTGTCATTTCAGAAACAGAATTGAAATATATTTATAGCAATGTGCCTATAAATACACTGAAATATACACACTTGTTGAGTACTAGAAAAGTTTTTCATTCCCTGAAAATATAGTATAAATTAATTATTGCTGATTATAGAATTGCATTCATTGTAGTTACTATTCACTCCTCCCTTTTTTCTAACTTGTGATGAGAATTCCATAAACTTTTTGTCACATACAGAGAGCTGTATAGGTGCAGGAGGCTCTAGTTTTGGGGGGGGTCAAAAAATTAGAGCCTTAGAGCAACATCCCCTCTTCTTCCATACTGCTGATCCTAATTATAATATAATGGTTTGTTGATTGGAAAGCAGGTATGCTATCCAGTCACCCTACAGGTTGCAATTTCAAATCTTTTAGCATGGGATGTTTGTAAAAGCCTGCTCTCAACTCTTTCAGCACTATAATAATAGTGCTGAAAGAGTTGAGACTTCAGATTGCTACATAGTAACAAAGCAAAAATGACTTACAGATAATGATAGATAGTTCAAACACAAAACTGTTGAAAAGCACATGGAATGATATATATACATATAGATAATAAATACATATAGACAATAACTAGAATTATTAAAAATAAAACAAAAAACATTTCAGAATTGAGATATGGGAAGTCTCCTTACAGAAAATGCCCGTTGTCTAAAGAAATCAACAAATCTGCATTCATTAAAAATAAACATATGAGCAAATAACATATGCTCAAAAAGCACATGACAGAATGACTAAATGAGATGGTGAGAGTTTACTATCAACCATTCCATGGACCAAGGGAGTTCATTCTCAAACTGCTTCCTCCCCCCACCCTTTGTGTTGGTCAAATAAAATAGATCAACTTGAACACACTTTGTAATACACCACAGAAGAATTTGCAGCTGCTCCTGTGTACTGGTTAAGTTTTTTACTGTCCAATCTCCATTCTGCATGATACTTTTTATGTAAGCATACCTAAATAGCCAGAGACTGCGTTCCAAAACTTCTGAAAAATTGTAATATTTCCATGGAAATTTTCCCTTAGAAAGCCTGGCATAATTGCACAATGTATATATCAGTTTTTGGTTGTTTCATGTGCCACCGATAACATAAATCCAACCACCCTGTTTTTTTTTTTTTTTAAATTTGCATACTACATGATTGATTTTATGCTTTCTATTTGTTTTTTAAGAGCTAATTAATGTTTCTATCTACATAATCATTATTAGAGCCATTTGTAGGAGATGATACAGCTGTAAAAATTGATAACTCTCATCTGTTCATCTAAGGACAAACTCTTCTTTATCACATCCAGGAGTTTATGAAGTGCCCCTTTTCTTGTGATTGGGCTTACTATGGACAGGCAGGAAGAACTGTTGACATCTACCTTGGTGAACTTAAAAAATATACATCCAGCACTATCGTTAATGCACGTCAGGTCTAGCAGACCATTCTTTGGTTACCACTTCACACAGGATCAATTGGAAGAAAACAAAAGTGCTATACAGAAGTCATGATAAATCAGCAGGATTGTTTTTGTAATCAACAGATTAAAACATACTCCAAGCTTCAAAAAGTATGGCTGTATAAATTTAGCAAAAATCTGGACGACAATCATTTTAAGATCTAATTAATATTTGTTTTTGTTTTTTTCCAGCATAGATGGCATCTAATTAGGGACTTCCTTGTGTTGTCTGTTACAATTTTTTTTTTTTTTTAACTTTTCCCACTGTTATACCAAATTGTTGTTGTTTCACGTACTGTGACAGTGTTTTAGTGCTATGAAAGATGATGGATCAATACTGTGAAAATAAATAGTACATTAGAAGAATATGTTTTCAGATAATACCAGTTTGGAAGTAAATTATTGAAATATTTAGTTGCAATCCAAAAATGATGTGTGAATTTAATGATAATAGAGATATGAGAGAGGTCACCTATAACATGAGTACTGTGTGCAAGCAGTTAATTTGTTCCTTGTAGCAACTGGAGATTGTAATCCTTGAGGAAAACAATCTGATGAAATAAGAGTAATGAGTTATTACAGGTTTTATTTCTGAGAAAATTCCTTGTTACTCCTCTAAGAAATTATTAATTTTATGGCTATTTAGCCTATTTTTGTTTAGGAATGCCCCTTTTTATCATGTCTTCGGATTTTTACTCAGTTATAGGGCATTATTGAAGTTTTACATAGATAACATTCATTTGCTGTTTGACGGGAGTATTATCCTGTGAACGGTTTGTGGTCCAATGATTAATAAGCCCTCGACACTGCAAAGTACAAGAAGGTAAAAGGAAGGAAGATGAGATAAAAAAACCTGGATTTTTCAAAAAGATTCACATACCCTTTGTCTCGCCAATAATTCTCCCACATTGCTCTACCTCCACCTTTTCCAACCCCCCCCCATCCTTCCTTTCAATCATATGACCGTCAAACACCAGATGAATGTTGTCGCCCACATGCCAGGATGCTGCTGAATAAGAAGACAGCTAGCAACATCCTAAAAATGTCCGAATTTTCCCTCTTATATTCTTCATATATTTCTCTATGTAAAACTTCAGTAATGCCCTAGAACTGAGTAAAAATCCAAAGACATTATAAAAAGGGGCACTCCTAAACAAAAAATAGCCATAAAATTAATAGTAACGAGTTCCAGTGGAACAATGCCTATGAAAATATCTACATCCAAGGAAGAAACAGAACATCTGTGAGAAAGGGATTGGAGTGCGTTAACTAGATTGCCCTCATGATAGTATCAGATATTTTTAGAGAGATTTTTGTTGCTGCTCCAAAACAGTATTCTAAGGTTGGACCAATTTGTGATTTATACAGCATTATAGTCTATGCGGTTAGACTAGTGGCTTTGCTCTTCGCAACCATATGCCTAGGAAAGGAGTGTCCTAGGTTCAATTCCCGTCGGAGACATGAGGAGCTTATGTATCTTCCTCAGCCATAGCCAAGTTAGCTGGTCTTGGGCATGGACAGCAGGGTTTTTTCTACCAGTTTATCTGGGATTTTTTCATCCCTCAAGCAGGCAAACCAGACCCGTGAACACACGCTACAGTCATAAAATATACTATGGCAAGGAAAGCAACGGGAACCACCTTGCTCATAATCATCTCCCTAGTATGGTAGCAGATAGCTACCCCTACCAGCCATATGGCTGAGGGAATAGGATAGCATTGTATGTGAGAGAAGTAGTATCTTGAAGAGAAAAAGAAACTTTTCTTTTCTGGTACAAAGAAGAGAAATCTGACCTTGACTGGTGATTTAAGTATTGGTACAAAGTAATATAAAGTGATGTGAGAGAAATTTTTTTATAAGAAAAAAAAGATGACTGTTTAGGTACTTCCATGACCTTGTTTAAAATTCACTAAGTTTCCTTGCTCCCTTAGACAATGACAAGATATATTTAAGACACAGGTAATGGAAGTTCTTGAAGCTTTCCCTTATACATTAATGTATAAGGGAAAGATATTTCCCAAAAATACAGAAAAATCGGTTACTCTGACACTGGGGAAGTCTGAAGAAAGAAACCATCCACCATGACACTTGGTGAATAGCCAGAGAGGAAATTGGTGACAGGGTGTTTAAGGGTCAAAGCTGCATAACTGAGAGGAGACCTCCACATAGCCTTTAAAAGAATGCAGAGAACCGGCCAGGGCTTCTGCCCTGGTGACCAATCCTCACCTTCTCACGGTGCACCCTGTTAGGTATCTACCTGGATACTGAACGAATGAGGATGGGTTGGCAATTTGGGATTTAGCCAAACAAATTATATACTTATTGGCTTAAACCACAATATAAAATAATGGTACAACCTGACAGAATTTCATGCCATCCAGTTAAATAAGGCCCATGGTGTTTTTGCCAGGGAACCAGGGCAAACAGCAAAAATTCAGCTACTGGAACAAATCCTGAAACACACCCAACTCAACATCAACAGAGTTCAAGATCGGTACTATCAACATAAGAAGCCTGAATGGCAAAGAAATGGAGCTAGCTGAGAAATTGGATAAGTACCAGATTAACATAATATAGGTGACTGAAACAAAAAAAGACTAAAACTGGTGAGATCTTGCTGAGCAATAAATACAAAATGTTATACTCATGCAATGAAAATCAAGGAAAAGGAGCAGTAGCCATGGTATTCAACACTAAATATGAGGCTAATCTTCTTGAATGGCAGGCAATATCGAGTAGAGTGATATGGGCAAATATCAGAATGGGGAACTGGACGAAATATGTGCATATGGTCCCACAGAAAGTTCCACTAAGTAGAAGTGGGAGGATTTTTTGAGGCGTTAGAGAAAGCAACTGACACAATGAAAAAGGAAAAGTTGGTCGTTGTTGGGGATCTAAATAGCAGAGTAGGAAATGATTGTCAGACATACAAAGATATTTTGGGAAAATTTGGAGAAAAAAAGGAAAGCTAATAATAATGGCAAATGCTTGGATTTTTCTTCAGGACATGGACTGGTTATTACTAACACAATTTTCCAACATAAAAATGTGCACAAATTCAGATGGAGATTAGAGGCAAGGAATAAGAAATGTCTCATTGTTCTTGATAGTGATGTTTTCTCACTGGTGCAGGACACTAGAGTGTACAGAGGATTTGATATTGGAAGTAATCACCATTTAGTCTTGAGCAGGATAAAATTGAATTTTATATTGAAAAGAGGAACATATAAAAATTTTTAAAGCGAATTAAAGTTGAGCAGCGATCAGATGTGAACTGTAGACTAAAATACCCAAATATTATTGAAGAAAAAATGAAAGAGTTTGAGAACAGGAAAGAAAACTTTGGAGATTTAGTGGCAAGAGCCGAAGAAAACATTGATTCAACTAAAGAGGCATGTAGTGAGGTTGTCTGCAAGGATAGAAAAGTCAGAACTCCATGGTGGACATAGAAAGTTAAAGAGGCAGTGAAGGAAAAGAAGAATGCATATCAAAAGTTCCTGGAAAATGAGTTAGCTTGTGCTCTTAGAGATTATAGAGACAAATATAAGAAAGCTAAACACTGTGAAAAACTAGCTAAGCAAAAGTGATGGGAAGTCTTTGGTAAGAACATCATCATCATCATCAAATTCCTGCCATGTACCCTCAAGGGGTGTACAGGATATGACAGTACTACATCATTACTAACTTCCTATCTACAATTTTCCTCCAAATCAGTCTGTTACTTGTCAAGACTCCAACATTATCATATCTTATATTTCTATCATCTAAGGCACTTTGTACCGTATCAATCCACCTATATCTTGGTCTTCCTCTGGGTCGTTTTCCTGCCAACCTGGCAGAGAACACTTGTTTTGCTAATCTTTCCTCTCCCATTCTATTTAAGTGACCATACCATCTGAGATTAGCTCTGCTAACGCATTCCTGGATGCTGACAATGTCAAGTTCTTTCCTAATATCCTCATTTTTAATATGATATTGCCATTGATGCCATCTGTTCACGCCTCTAATCTTTCTCAGGACTCTCATATCTGCGGTCTCTAGTCTTTGGTCAAGTGTTTTACTTCAGACCCAGCTCTCAGATCCATAAGTTAAAATTGGTTTGAACACAGTCTTGTATACAGCTAATTTAGTGTTCCGACTAATTTCTTTCTTATTCCATATGAATTTATTCAATTGACTTCCCACGATACCAGCTTTGCTGATTCTGTTGTCTATTTCTATATTTAGTTTACCATCTTCAGTAAAAATTGTGCCTAAGTAGCTGAAATGTTTTACTTGTTCCACAGGTTCTCCATTCACAACACAGTTGACATTTTCAATGATTCTGCCTATTTTCATTGTCTTTGTCTTTTTATTGCTGACCTTCATACCATATCTATTACAACAGCTATTCAATTTAGTCAGAGAATCTTGCAGACTTGTAGCGGATTTATTTAGAAGTATAACATCATCCGCATAAAGCAAAGAGCTGATATTAACATCTCCAATTTTGATATCAGGTTTAATACCACATTCCTTCATAATGTGATCCATATAGATAATGAATAACAGAGGGGATAATGTACATCCTTGTCTCACACCAGATTTAACATTAAACCATCTTCCTGTACTTCCTTCAATTCTAACTGCTGACTCACAACTCAAATAAAGACTAAGTATTGCTTGATATAATGCCCCATTGACACCATATAACTGCAGCGTATTGAATAGCTTCTCTCTTGGCACCTTGTCATATGCCTTTTCCAAATCGACAAAACTTAAATACAGATCTTTGTTATATTCCCATGCTTTCTCGACTATTTGTCGTAAAGTAAAGATCTGATCCTGACAGCCTCTATTTGGCCTGAATCCAGCTTGTTCTTCACCAAGCTTTTCTTCCACAATTCTTCTCAACCGTTTCTCAAGTATACTTGCATAGATCTTGCCAGGAACGCTCAGTAGGGAAATACCTCTGTAATTCTCACATTCAGTTTTATTTCCCTTTTTATATATGGGTACTATGAGAGCTCTACTCCAATCATCGGGAATTCGTCCCTCTGTGCAGGCTTTCTGAACTATGCAGTGCAGCCACTGTAAGACTCTTATACCACCATACTTCAGCATTTCTGGTCGAATATCATCTACTCCTGCTGCCTTTCCACATTTCAAGCCTTTGATGGCTTTTTCTACTTCAAGTATGGATATGTATTCCTGACTGCATGCCTGGTCAGTGTTTTTTATCACTGTGCTGTCATCACTGCTTGTTTCATTTAGCAGTTTTTCAAAGTAATTACTCCATACTTCAAGGATATCTTTTTCTCCTGTTTTCATTTCACCTTTATCATCTCTAATTCTTTTTACAGCACTCTTTCCTCCATTCCTAAGCTTCTTCAACAACCTCCAGAATATTTTGCCACCTTCTTGATATTTATTTTCTATATTCTTGCCAAAGTCCTCCCATGACTTTTGTTTAGCTAGTTTTACACACTGTTTAGCTTTCTTACATTTGTCTCTGTATTCTGTAAGAGTAAAAGCTGACTTATTTGCCAGGAACTTTTGATATGCTTTCTTCTTTTCCTTCACTGCCTCTTTAACTTCCTGTGTCCACCAGGGAGTTCTGATTTTTTTATCTTTGCACACACCCTCACCACATGCCTCTCTGGCAGAATCAATCAATGTTTCCTTCAGAGTTTGCCACTGAATCTCCAAGGTTTGATTCCTGTTCTCAAACTCTTTCATTTTCTTTTCAATAATATTTCTGTATTTTAGTCTACAGTTTACATCTGAGAGCTGCTCAACTTTTATTCGCTTTAAAACTTTCTTACATGTTATTCTTTTCAATATGAAATTCAATTTTATCCTGCTCAAGACTAAATAGTGATCACTTCCAATTTCAAATCCTCTGTACACTCTGGTGTCCTGCACCAAGGAGAAAACATCACTATCAACAATAACATAGTCAATGAGACTTTTTTTATTCCTAGCCTCTTCTCTCCATGTGAATTTGTGCACATTTTTATGTTGGAACATGGTGTTAGTAATAACCAGTCCATGTCCTGAGCAGAAATCCAACAGATATTTGCCATTATTATTAGCTTTGCTCTTTTCTCCAAATTTTCCCAAAATATTTTTGTATGTCTCACAATCATTTCCTACTCTACTATTTAGATCTCCAACAAGGACCAACTTTTCGTTTTTCATTGTGTCAGTTGCTTTTTCTAAAGCCTCAAAAAATTCCTCCACTTCTACCTTAGTAGAACCTTCTGTGGGACCATAGGCACAAATAAGTCTCATTGTCCAGTTCCCCATTCTCATAGTTGCCCACATTACTCTACTTGAGACTGACTTCCATTCAAGAAGATTAGCCTCGTATTTTGTGTTGAATACTATGGCTACTCCTTCTTTTCCTTGATTGTTATTGCCTGAATATAACATTTTGTATTTATTGCTCAGAAAGATCTCACCAGTTTTGGTCTTTTTTGTTTCAGTCACCCCTATTATGTCGATCTGGTACTTATCTAATTCCTCAGCTAGCTCCATTTCTTTGCCATTCAGGCTTCTTACGTTGATAGTACCGATCTTTAACTCTAGTGATGTTGAGTTGGGGTTTGTTTTCAGATTTGTTCCAGTAGCTGACTTTTCGCTGTTCGCCCTGGTTCCCTGGCGAAAACAACGGGGACCTTGTTTAACCGGGTGACGCCCCAGCCTGCATGAAATTTTGTCATGTTGTATCATCATTTTTTATTTTGGTTTAACCAATAAGAATACAATTTGGTCGGCTAAATCCCAAATTGCCAGCCCATCCTCGTTCGTTCAGTATCAAAGTAGATACCCAACAGGGTGCACCACGAGAAGGTGAGGATTGGACATTAGGTCAGAAGCCCTGGTCGGTTCTCCGCATTCCTTTAAAGGCTATGTGGAGGTCTCCTCTTTAAAGGCTATGTGGTAAGAACATAGAAAACAAATATCAAGAATGTGACAAGATATTCTGGAGGTTGCTGAAGACACTCAGAAATGGAGGAAAGAGTGCCGTAAAAGAAATCAGAGATAAAGTGATATGGCAACTGGAGAAAAAGATATGATTTATGTATGGAGTAATTACTTCAAAAAAAAAAAAATGCTAAATGAAACTAGCAGTGATGACAGCACAGTGATAAAAAAAACACTGACCAGGTATGTAATCAGGAATAAAATCCATACTTGAAGTAGAAAAAGCCATCAAAAGTCTGAAATGTGGAAAGGCAGCTTGAGTAGGTGATATTCGACCAGAAATGCTCAAGTTTGGAGATATAGTCTTACAGTGGCTGCACTGCATAATTCAGAAGGCCTGCATAGAGGGACAAATTCCAGATGATTAGAGTTTAGCTCTCATACCACCCATATATAAAATAGGAAATAAAACTGAATGTGAGAATTACAGAGGTATATCCCTACTAATATTCATGGTAAGATTTATGCAAGTATACTTGAGAGACAGTTGAGAAGGATTGTGGAAGGGAAGCTTGGTAAAGAACAAGCTGGATTCAAACCAAATAGAGGCGGTCAGGATCAGATTTTTACTTTACGACAAATAGTTGAGAAAAACAAAGATCTGTATTTAAATTTTGTAGATCTGGAAAAGGCGTATGACAGGGTGCCAAGAGAAAAGCTATTCAAAACACTATAGTTGTATGGTGTCAATGGGGCATTATATCAAGCAATACTTAGTGTTTATAATAAGTTTAGTTTAATCCTTTATCCAAGTGTGAGCAAACAAAGTTTGCGCCTGAAAGTATCTTCAGGACTAGGGTAAGGTAGTGCAACAACAGGCAACTCGTTGCAAAGGTGGAGAAAGCTCTCATCACTCCTATCAGTATCTCCCATAATGCAAAGCACATCTCCTTGCGGATATGTGTAATGCTATGCATTAAGGCAAGGGCCACTAACCATACCGGTTTCGACCTTTATTGAGGTCTCATCAGTGGGAGCTAGGCCCAGTAGTGGAGATGCAAGGCAGAAGCAATGAGAGGTCATCCTAACCTATAGGAGTTGCCAAAGGGTGTGCAACCTTATTATTAAATTACTCCGGATTCAGAGAAAGATGTTGAGAGTTTATTTTTCACTTGGTTAGACTATAATAAGTTTAGTTTAATCCTTTATCCATGTGTGAGCAAACAGAGTTTGCGCCTGAAAGTATCTTCAGGACTGGGGTAAGGTAGTGCAACATCCGGAGTAATTTAATAATAAGGTTGCACACCCTTTGGCAACTCCTATAGGTTAGGATGACCTCTCATTGCTTTTGCCTGCCTTGTATCTCCACTACTGGGCCTGGCTCCCACTGATGAGACCTCAATAAAGGTCGAAACCGGTATGGGTAGTGGTCCTTGCCTTAATGCATAGCATTACACATATCTGCAAGGAGATGTGCTTTGCATTATGGGAGATACTGAGATAGGAGTGATGAGAGCTTTCTCCACCTTTGCAACGAGCTGGCAGATGTTGCACTTTGTTTACTCACACTTGGATAGAGGATTAAACTAAACTTATTATAGTCTAACCAAGTGAAAAATAAACTCTCAAAATACTTAGTGTTTATTTGAGTTGAAAGTTAGCAGTTAGAATTGAAGGAAGTACAGGAAGATCGTTTAATGTTAAATCTGGTGTCAGATAAGGATGTACATTATCCCCTCTGTTATTCTTTATCTATATGGATCACATTATGAAGGAAAGTGGTATTAAACCTGATATCAAAGTTGGAGATGATGATCTTATACTTCTAAATAAATCTGCTACAAGTCTGCAGGAATCCCTGACTAAAGTGAATAATGGTTGTAATAGATATGGTATGAAGGTCAGCATTAAAAAGACAAAAACAATGAAAATAGGCAGAAAAATTGAAAATATCAACTGCATTGTAAATGGAGAACCTGTAGAACATGTAAAACATTTCAGCTACTGAGGCACAATTCTCAGTGAAGATGGTAAATTAAATATGGAAATATACAACAGAATTAGTAAGGCTGGTATGGTAGGAAGTCAACTGAATAAATTTATATGGAATAAAAGAGAAATTAGTCAAAACACTAAGTTAACTGTATACAAGAGTGTTCAAACCAATTTTAACTTATGGATTGGGTGAGAAGTAAAAACACTTAACCAAAAACTGAAGACCACAGATATGAGAGTCCTGAGAAAGATTAGGGGCATGAACAGATGGCATCAATGGCATTATCATATTAAAAAAAGGATATTAGGAAAGAACTTGACATTGTTAGTTCAGGAATGTGTTAGTAGAGCTAATCTTGGATGGTATGGTTGCTTAAACAGAATGGGAGAGGAATGGTTAGCAAAACAGGTGTTCTCTGCCGGGTTGGCAGGAAAAAGACCCAGAGGAAGATGAAAATATAGGTGGATTGATACAGTAAAATGTGCCTTAGAAGACAGAAATATAAGATCTGATAATGTTGGAGTCTACATGTAACAGATTGAGTTGGGGGAAAATTGTAGATAGGAAGTTACTGGTGATGTAATTTTTTCATGTAGTACTATCATAACTGTAAAACCCTTGAGGGTACATGTCAGGAATTTGATGATGATGAAATTAGTGACTCAGGTGCATAAGTTAAAATGTAGATTATAAGTTGGTAGCATTGATAAGGATGTCTCTTTGCTAGATCCCAAATTGATAGCCTGGAAACAGTTTTTCTAACCCTTTCCATAATAGATCCAATGATAGGCAAGATTGGTGAGGAAATCTGCTGGAGAGTGAGAGTGGTGGAAAATCTGAGTGATTAGTAATAATTATGGACTTCCAGATGGGATAAGGTTGGCTGTTGATGTTTTCTTTGTTTTCAAGAACACCTATATATATCTACTCTACATATATAAAAAGATAGGCCGAAATTTGAAACTTTTTTATGTCACGTTTTTTGTCTTACCAGTCTTGAATGCCAGGGGGGGGGGTGTTGAGCCCCAGTATATATATATATATATATATACACAGTGGTATCTCGCTAATCCGAACTAATAAAAACCAGGCTTGTTTGGATTAGCGAATTTTCCCCCAAGAGGCAACAATAACTAGTGTTTAAGACAAAAATAATCAGATTCTAATGCTACATTAATTTAATTCTGTAAATAAATGAATTAACTGATAGAAAAAATGCTACTGTACTGTAATATAAAACTTAAAAAATAATACAGTACACAAGTTTATTTTAGTAAAAAATTTAGTTTGTATGTAGCTGTATTGTTGAGGATTCTGATTTAATAAAATTGCATAGTTCAGTACATAACTTAATTTGCGTAAAAAATATCACTTTCGTGTACACAACACACAAAAAAAGTTTCACAAAATAACACAAAAAAGTTGTTTTTTTTATTTCTTTGTAAAAAAGTCACTGACTTTCTTTTGCTTCTTGGAAGCTAAACTTTTTTCGAATGCTTCTCGGAGCTGCATTAGCAATAAAATTTTGTGGAATGGCGTATCATTCTGCTTAGCCCATTCTATACATGTATTAAAACTGTCAACTGCTTCGTGTTTTACTTTTTTTTTCTTCGAATTCTTTATCGTCATCATCGTCTGCTAATTCATTCTGTAGCATCATATTTATAATTTAAGCATTTGATTTGATTTTGAATTCACTTTCGGTTCTCCCTGTAATCCATTCCGTAACATCTGTTTGTGAAATTTCAACATTCAGATTTATATTTTTAACCAAATTATGTCCGTTTTGAATTTCCTCTTTTTGTGTATTACCATAGTTATCTTCGTAAATTTTAGAAGGCCACAGTTTTTTCCATGACGCTCGACACCTGTGATTCATGCCGACAATACAGTACGTACTGTACAGTATATAAAAAGCAAAAGTGAACACACGATAAATCAAAATAGGCCTACAGTGCAACCATACAATCGACAGTATGAAAAAAATATATACTGTACTGTAATAATAATAAAATAAATAATAATAGTTAAAATAATAATTATTAAATAAAAATTATTGCACAAAATAATAATACGTAATAAATAAAACTTTTTTTTTTCTTTCAAACTGCAGTTTGGATTACTAGAGGGTTCGGATTAGTTAGATACTACTGTATATATATATATATATATATATATATATATATATATATTGGGAGAGAGTGCTGGCCTGGTTGACCGAGTAGTTAGCGTATCTGCTCTCTAGCCAAGAGGTTGTGGATTCGAATCCCACGTAGGTATGGATGTTTGTGACACTACTAATATGAACTGGATCACCATGGGAGTAGTAGACCCAAAACTCCCTCAATGAGAGAGGCCTTCACCCTGCAGTGGGTAGAAATATAGGCTGTTCATTTATTTATTTATTTATTTTTCTTACATTGGGAGAGTAGTTTGATAGCTGACTGTAATGTCTGTTTTTTTTTTTTTTTTTAATGGCTGCATATGTGTGCTCTGATGCATTTGATTAGATGCTTGACAGCTTGTACAGATCATAATGGGAAGGGGTAATAATTATGGAGCACAAATTTTAAACATAATTGGTATTTTTAAAACCATCTGGACCCAGGGGCTTATCAATGGCTAAGCTATTAAGGATTCTTCTCTCTTCCTGGTGAAACATTAAATGAGTTATGCAGTGACATGTTCTTGATAAAGTGGAAGGTGATTTGGCTTGGTGAGTTTGAGTTAAAAACTGATGTCATCTTTTGGTAATGTTAGTGGTATCTTGTAGATATGAGTGATGTATAAGAATAGCAGTAGTTACACCTAAATAGCCTTGTTAAGGTCCAGAAGCTAAAGTGCAGTTAGAGCAGGAGACAAGTTTCCTGCATTTACTCTTTTCCTCTTTTTTTTAAAACACAAACCTTAAAACTTTGGAAGCTATACAAGCTCCTCTGGAGTAGGCTTTTAGAAACACCCATTCCTTATGCTTGCTTCAAACCAACAGCTGTTGCCCTACACAAATAGTGGCTTTTACATTCAGCTACCTTTGCAGACCTTCAGTCAGATATGTTTGTATTTACAGTTGCAATTTGAAGCTGAAGTTTTTGATTTGAGCACTATGCTGAATTTTTATTTTAAGCTTCTTTGACACATCTGTTGGAGAACTAAAGTTTGGATAGTGATCGAGATTGGGTTACTTTTGGTTTATATTTATTTGGAGCACGTGGATTGAGGGAGCAGAAACAGTACTCATACCACAGGAAGGGGAAGAAATAGCTGAGGTTATCTCATTTGGCATCAGTGTACTACCAAAGATCAAGACTGAAAAGACATAGAAAAGGAAATGTATTCAAACTTATGGTCTGAGTTCACAAGAGAAAAACTAATACATTATATTATAAAGGAGAGTTAGATTTAAAAAATGTTTCAGGATGTTGGGAGGATGGTGAGGATTATCATATATTCTGAGGTAGATGTACAGTTTATGGCAGGCCATTACTTGAGAGCAAATACATCATCTCTTCCAGATTGATCAGTTTAGCTGGTTAAGGAAGCCAGGTTGAGTTTTGAACATTGAAGTCCCAAAGGAAGATGATCTCATTGTTTGTAATTAAATTATGGAAAGTTCAGGATTCAAACATAAATAATAGACAGGTCAGATTATCAAAAGTTGGAAAGGGATTAAGACATGATTTAATACAACAGAGTGTAAGAACGGAAATTTTGCACCTTAGCAGATCACAGAGGAGAAATTCTTGGTTTTATTGTTCTGACTGATCTGATAAATGTACATATACTGCCCTTTCCTCAGAAGGAATTATGTGAAGTGTAATTAGAAAAGTTGAGATGCACAGTTTTTATGTTGAGCCTGTACACAAGAGGTTGCTGCTAGTTGTTGTTCTGTAAGGAGTAACAACATTCATTTCTTCTTTTGAGGTCAGAGATGTTGAGGTGGGTATGAAAGAATTTTACATGTATTTGTTTTATTGTATTTTTCGAAGTTCAGGGTTTCTGCTAGCTAGATACATAAATCTTTCAAGCACATAATTTTTAAAAACTTATTCAAATTAGTGTCTATTCTGTGCAGTGGTCTGAATGTCCAAGACCATGGCTCTTGTGCCCTCCTGGATATTAGGTGTATAAACATATACCTGACAAGTTACAAATTGTTTGTGGTTGAATTATGGGCATACTGCAGGTTTGGCTGAGACCTAAATCCATAATTGTATAAAGAACAGCAGCATGCTAATACATAAACTCAGAAGCATATTGCTATAACCAGAGATTGCATACTGTTCTACTGAGAAAATCTCTTTTGGTTGGAGAGCAATCAGCCAGTTGTTTGCTGCTATATTTTACAATACTTGGTTTCAAACCCACGTTTGTTTGGAAGGCAAATGAAAGGATATGGGAGTTCACAAATCAGGCAAAAAAAAAAAAAAAAAGGGAGGGGTCCAAAAATCATTTTTGTATTTACTAATAAAGGGTTTAATTGTCTAGGGTAATCATAATTGATAATTAATGTGTTTATGGGAATAATAGTTGGCTAGACATAAATTATTGCTTGTTAAAGCTGCCCAAGTAATTCATTTAATTCTAATGAAATAAATTAGATTTCTTAAGATAAAACGTTCTTGTTGTATTTATTTATTTATTTTCTACTTCATTCAATGTTTCTTTTGTTTTTCAGATGCTGTCATTATGGAGGTTTACAGTAATTCTTTTAGCATATGCACTGTTTAAAATATCTCACTGGTGGGTTATTTTGGTAAGCTTCTAAGATCAAGTTACAGTATATGTTCAGATAAATTCTCTAGATCAAGTTACAGTATATGTTCAGATAAATTCTCTAGATCAAGTTACAGTATATGTTCAGATAAATTCTCTAGATCAAGTTACAGTATATGTTCAAATAAATTCTCTAGATCAAGTTACAGTATATGTTCAGATAAATTCTTGACAACATTTTTTTATCTCTGAAAATTAGCACTGATGCTAATCAATTATGCCTTTTTGAAAAAAATAAAACTTTCAGAGCATTTATTTATAAAATATTTATTATATATAATACAGGGAGAAAAAAATAGCATTTTGCATCTAGGAAAATCAGAAATGAACTTTTAGTGGAATTTCTTGCCTTAGTATATGAGACCACCATCATTCTTATTTGCAGGCCTAAAGTAGCTTGAAAAACAATTCACTGTTTAGTCTCAAGCACTTCTGGATTATCTGATCTATCCTCAGTACTCTTGTAGGTTGTTAACCTTCCATAGATGGAATTCACATTTAAAATGTGCATATATTTAGAATGAGTGCAGTTTTCATCTGATTTTACCTTCCTTTTGACCAATGTAATTTTTTATTTATTTTTTTCCAAAATTAGCCATTAACACCAGACTTCATGATACAATTAATGGAATAATTACAGCACAAAGAGAAATTATTAAACAGCAGGTTTAATCATTTTAGTATTAAAGTTTCCCAAATCTTGGGAATGTTGTAGATTGTTTCCAAATTTTGATTTGCTATCAAATATGCATCCCCATTGTCCAATAAATCTATTATCCTGTGTTGTAATATGTAAGTAAATCACAGCCCACACTTTTTTGTCTCTCTTTTTGATCCTACCTCATTCCTGCTTGAGTTATTATTAATCAAATCATTGATCTTAGCAACCTCTTTAAAACCTTAATGACAGTTGGTCATATATCAAAGAATCTGAAGAATACACTAGTGAACAGAGACAAGCAGGTTATAACTGTTTATAGGGGTATAATATATGGTAAAACATCATCTGGGTGTGCACAGATCTACTGTGTGCACAGATCTGGTCACCTGAGTTTCTTGGGGATGAGGAGTAGGTGGAGAGGTTTCAGAGGCAAGTGACAAAGATTGTAGCAGGTCTATGGACTGAACCTTATGAGGACAGGTTGAAGAATACAGAAATTCATAGACAGGTGGAAAAGGGATGACATGGCTGAGACATACAAATTACTGAAGGGTTTTTACAAGATTAATACAGAAGACATTTTTCAGAACAAGTCTGCAGTGAGAGAATTAGGGACCATCCATGGAAATTGAGCAAGAGTGTAGTTAGCAGGGATGTTAAGACTAGATTTTTTGCTTGGAAAGTGGTGAATGAGTGGAATAGATTACCAGAGTTATAGATGCCATGACTGTGAATCAAAGCAAAGTATGATAGAAACTGCATGAATGTTGGATAGTGCTTGCATGATGTTTAGGAGCTCCTAGATGAGTCTAAGGACTGACCCATAACAGTAATAATAATAATTGCATGAAATAACAGGTTATAGAGGGGACAAGGATGTTTCAGAGTGTTGGATCTGATAATAATAATATCAGAAAACATATCCATAACCAAGGTAGACACTACCTGCAACATGGGGGGGGGGGGGTGATAATGCAGTCTTGTTCTTGGAAGTTGCCAAACATGGAATTCTCTGTCAAGAAAGGGTTTATGTTGATTTATAAATTTCATAATTACACTGGGGTTCAAAACCTAAGGGCAAACACATTTCTGAAGTTACAACCACAAATTCAGATGAATCAGCTTGTGGCAATTTGTATAACTGACAATTGTGAGTAAAAAGTGGGTACACATTCAAATTTTCGAATCACACAAAGGGATCATGTGGTAGTACTCAACATGATAAAAGGCTGCACTAAGCAAATTATGTTGGAAGGAAGTTCTTTTTTGTGAAGGAATAGTTGCACGCTTAGATGTTTTGTAATGTCATAAAGACATCATCTATAGGGTGATTATAATTAAAGTTCACATTTCGAAAGGCTGTAACTGGGTAACTACTCGGTGTAACAATTTAATATTTAACATGATGATGTGTGCAGCAATGGAATTTTATTTTGAGCAAAACCCAAACTTAGTTCTAAAAGTTGTCACTAAAATGATACATGGTGCTGCAATACCATAGTGGGTAATTCAAAACGTCACAAAACGCAGAACACACACAGCAGGTTGTGTAGTTACACAACAGCATATTCAATATGCTGTCCTCCATTGTCAGCACTGTGCTGAAATCGCAAAATTGCATACTCAACTACAGAATGTAGAGTTTCATTTGAAATGTCGTGGATATGGCATGAAACGCTGGTTTTTGAGGTCCAGTA